>NW_027445314.1:0-50510 GCF_048569485.1 Anomaloglossus baeobatrachus
GCTCTGTCCACTCCACGCATTGACCTGGTATTGCAGTACCTCCAGGAACGGTGCACCCCTTCTTAACCCAGTTTCCAAAAGCAGAACTCAATTCACCTGATTCATATTAGCCCGATTTAATGAATTGGAAGAAAGCATACGTCTTCATATGCACCTCAATTTGGCCCATTCACTTTTCACACTTCCTCCTTTTGTTTTTTATCTTTCACACTTTTGACTTTCTTTATTCATCCAAATAGCAAACTCATCACCACTCAACCTGACCAACTCGGCTATGTCCCCGTGCTGCAGTTCTCTGTCTTATCTAGATCATTTGCAATTGAATGGAATAGATCCCTTTTGGACAAAGTGGATTCACCTGCTGCTGCAGTGACCACAGGTGTGATAACATCTAGAATTGGCATCTGGTGCGATCTCTCCGCTTCCACTCCAAAGAAAGTTACCTGTTTATTCCTATCATGCATTGGTTTTTGGGGTTTTCTTTGAGTAATGATGATCTCTTTAGTAGTCTGTTGGCGCCCTCTCCTGGAGGAATAGTTTGCTTGCTCTTGGACATTCTAAAAGAGAGGTCATGATAGACATTGAGCTTCTGAGCTCAATTGGGGACAGTCATGGGTGATGAATGTTTGCAACCTACTGCGAAGCCTCATACCGCAATATAAGGAACGTCAAATACTAAGAAAGGGCGGCCTATGAAAGAATTACTACTTTCAATAAGTACACTTAAACGGCTAATTGGGAATAGAAAAACTGTAAAAAGCCCTCTGAGAAAGCCCCCCTCTAACCTTTGATAGTAAGCTTTTCTGTAGTCTGCCTGTTGATGTATTTTCCGTTTGAACTGTGCACAACATGAAGAGACGGAACACTGGCGGCTTGTCACAATGCCCCCCGATGACATCACAATAGCGCTGCTGCCTAGAAAACAAGCTGCGCAGAAGAAGTTGTTCTTTGGGTGGGAGGGTGGGCTAGTGGAAGGAGGGGGCAATCTCTTTTTTTCCCGGGTGGTAGGGGGATGACAGGAGAAGGGAAGCGGGTGGTGAGAAAGGTACAGAGGGCAGGGTTTGGGGGCTGGGAAGGAAAGGGAAAAGATTAGGGTTTGGGGATGATGAAAGGGCTTTCTACGGGTAAGGATGGCAAAGGGTGGCAGTGACGGAAAGTCAGGCAACCTGTCCTGTCCGTCTTTTTGTATCGTGAATTGGAAAGACTGCAAGGGGGAGGGGAGTTGCTTGCGCCCTAAAGGAGGAGTTATTCAGATTCATTGCAGTGGGCGGCGGCTGCAAAACGCACCATTCTTCTTGTTTTGGCTCTGCAAAGCAGCCTTTTCAAGGGTTGGCTTGGGTGACAAAATGTCTTGTGTAGGCGTGGGTTTGTCTCCCTCTCGCTCTCTCTCCCTAAGATGTGTCCGGCATAGGCCAGGGTGCCACTCGAGGCCCAAACCAATTCTGGTTATCGCTTCTCGGCCTTTTGGCTAAGATCAAGTGTAGTATCTGTTCTTATCAGTTTAATATCTGATACGTCCCCTATCTGGGGACCATATATTAAATGGATTTTTAGAACAGGGAGATGGAAAAAGAGCTTGCTCTGTCCACTCCACGCATTGACCTGGTATTGCAGTACCTCCAGGAACGGTGCACCCCTTCTTAACCCAGTTTCCAAAAGCAGAACTCAATTCACCTGATTCATATTAGCCCGATTTAATGAATTGGAAGAAAGCATACGTCTTCATATGCACCTCAATTTGGCCCATTCACTTTTCACACTTCCTCCTTTTGTTTTTTATCTTTCACACTTTTGACTTTCTTTATTCATCCAAATAGCAAACTCATCACCACTCAACCTGACCAACTCGGCTATGTCCCCGTGCTGCAGTTCTCTGTCTTATCTAGATCATTTGCAATTGAATGGAATAGATCCCTTTTGGACAAAGTGGATTCACCTGCTGCTGCAGTGACCACAGGTGTGATAACATCTAGAATTGGCATCTGGTGCGATCTCTCCGCTTCCACTCCAAAGAAAGTTACCTGTTTATTCCTATCATGCATTGGTTTTTGGGGTTTTCTTTGAGTAATGATGATCTCTTTAGTAGTCTGTTGGCGCCCTCTCCTGGAGGAATAGTTTGCTTGCTCTTGGACATTCTAAAAGAGAGGTCATGATAGACATTGAGCTTCTGAGCTCAATTGGGGACAGTCATGGGTGATGAATGTTTGCAACCTACTGCGAAGCCTCATACCGCAATATAAGGAACGTCAAATACTAAGAAAGGGCGGCCTATGAAAGAATTACTACTTTCAATAAGTACACTTAAACGGCTAATTGGGAATAGAAAAACTGTAAAAAGCCCTCTGAGAAAGCCCCCCTCTAACCTTTGATAGTAAGCTTTTCTGTAGTCTGCCTGTTGATGTATTTTCCGTTTGAACTGTGCACAACATGAAGAGACGGAACACTGGCGGCTTGTCACAATGCCCCCCGATGACATCACAATAGCGCTGCTGCCTAGAAAACAAGCTGCGCAGAAGAAGTTGTTCTTTGGGTGGGAGGGTGGGCTAGTGGAAGGAGGGGGCAATCTCTTTTTTTCCCGGGTGGTAGGGGGATGACAGGAGAAGGGAAGCGGGTGGTGAGAAAGGTACAGAGGGCAGGGTTTGGGGGCTGGGAAGGAAAGGGAAAAGATTAGGGTTTGGGGATGATGAAAGGGCTTTCTACGGGTAAGGATGGCAAAGGGTGGCAGTGACGGAAAGTCAGGCAACCTGTCCTGTCCGTCTTTTTGTATCGTGAATTGGAAAGACTGCAAGGGGGAGGGGAGTTGCTTGCGCCCTAAAGGAGGAGTTATTCAGATTCATTGCAGTGGGCGGCGGCTGCAAAACGCACCATTCTTCTTGTTTTGGCTCTGCAAAGCAGCCTTTTCAAGGGTTGGCTTGGGTGACAAAATGTCTTGTGTAGGCGTGGGTTTGTCTCCCTCTCGCTCTCTCTCCCTAAGATGTGTCCGGCATAGGCCAGGGTGCCACTCGAGGCCCAAACCAATTCTGGTTATCGCTTCTCGGCCTTTTGGCTAAGATCAAGTGTAGTATCTGTTCTTATCAGTTTAATATCTGATACGTCCCCTATCTGGGGACCATATATTAAATGGATTTTTAGAACAGGGAGATGGAAAAAGAGCTTGCTCTGTCCACTCCACGCATTGACCTGGTATTGCAGTACCTCCAGGAACGGTGCACCCCTTCTTAACCCAGTTTCCAAAAGCAGAACTCAATTCACCTGATTCATATTAGCCCGATTTAATGAATTGGAAGAAAGCATACGTCTTCATATGCACCTCAATTTGGCCCATTCACTTTTCACACTTCCTCCTTTTGTTTTTTATCTTTCACACTTTTGACTTTCTTTATTCATCCAAATAGCAAACTCATCACCACTCAACCTGACCAACTCGGCTATGTCCCCGTGCTGCAGTTCTCTGTCTTATCTAGATCATTTGCAATTGAATGGAATAGATCCCTTTTGGACAAAGTGGATTCACCTGCTGCTGCAGTGACCACAGGTGTGATAACATCTAGAATTGGCATCTGGTGCGATCTCTCCGCTTCCACTCCAAAGAAAGTTACCTGTTTATTCCTATCATGCATTGGTTTTTGGGGTTTTCTTTGAGTAATGATGATCTCTTTAGTAGTCTGTTGGCGCCCTCTCCTGGAGGAATAGTTTGCTTGCTCTTGGACATTCTAAAAGAGAGGTCATGATAGACATTGAGCTTCTGAGCTCAATTGGGGACAGTCATGGGTGATGAATGTTTGCAACCTACTGCGAAGCCTCATACCGCAATATAAGGAACGTCAAATACTAAGAAAGGGCGGCCTATGAAAGAATTACTACTTTCAATAAGTACACTTAAACGGCTAATTGGGAATAGAAAAACTGTAAAAAGCCCTCTGAGAAAGCCCCCCTCTAACCTTTGATAGTAAGCTTTTCTGTAGTCTGCCTGTTGATGTATTTTCCGTTTGAACTGTGCACAACATGAAGAGACGGAACACTGGCGGCTTGTCACAATGCCCCCCGATGACATCACAATAGCGCTGCTGCCTAGAAAACAAGCTGCGCAGAAGAAGTTGTTCTTTGGGTGGGAGGGTGGGCTAGTGGAAGGAGGGGGCAATCTCTTTTTTTCCCGGGTGGTAGGGGGATGACAGGAGAAGGGAAGCGGGTGGTGAGAAAGGTACAGAGGGCAGGGTTTGGGGGCTGGGAAGGAAAGGGAAAAGATTAGGGTTTGGGGATGATGAAAGGGCTTTCTACGGGTAAGGATGGCAAAGGGTGGCAGTGACGGAAAGTCAGGCAACCTGTCCTGTCCGTCTTTTTGTATCGTGAATTGGAAAGACTGCAAGGGGGAGGGGAGTTGCTTGCGCCCTAAAGGAGGAGTTATTCAGATTCATTGCAGTGGGCGGCGGCTGCAAAACGCACCATTCTTCTTGTTTTGGCTCTGCAAAGCAGCCTTTTCAAGGGTTGGCTTGGGTGACAAAATGTCTTGTGTAGGCGTGGGTTTGTCTCCCTCTCGCTCTCTCTCCCTAAGATGTGTCCGGCATAGGCCAGGGTGCCACTCGAGGCCCAAACCAATTCTGGTTATCGCTTCTCGGCCTTTTGGCTAAGATCAAGTGTAGTATCTGTTCTTATCAGTTTAATATCTGATACGTCCCCTATCTGGGGACCATATATTAAATGGATTTTTAGAACAGGGAGATGGAAAAAGAGCTTGCTCTGTCCACTCCACGCATTGACCTGGTATTGCAGTACCTCCAGGAACGGTGCACCCCTTCTTAACCCAGTTTCCAAAAGCAGAACTCAATTCACCTGATTCATATTAGCCCGATTTAATGAATTGGAAGAAAGCATACGTCTTCATATGCACCTCAATTTGGCCCATTCACTTTTCACACTTCCTCCTTTTGTTTTTTATCTTTCACACTTTTGACTTTCTTTATTCATCCAAATAGCAAACTCATCACCACTCAACCTGACCAACTCGGCTATGTCCCCGTGCTGCAGTTCTCTGTCTTATCTAGATCATTTGCAATTGAATGGAATAGATCCCTTTTGGACAAAGTGGATTCACCTGCTGCTGCAGTGACCACAGGTGTGATAACATCTAGAATTGGCATCTGGTGCGATCTCTCCGCTTCCACTCCAAAGAAAGTTACCTGTTTATTCCTATCATGCATTGGTTTTTGGGGTTTTCTTTGAGTAATGATGATCTCTTTAGTAGTCTGTTGGCGCCCTCTCCTGGAGGAATAGTTTGCTTGCTCTTGGACATTCTAAAAGAGAGGTCATGATAGACATTGAGCTTCTGAGCTCAATTGGGGACAGTCATGGGTGATGAATGTTTGCAACCTACTGCGAAGCCTCATACCGCAATATAAGGAACGTCAAATACTAAGAAAGGGCGGCCTATGAAAGAATTACTACTTTCAATAAGTACACTTAAACGGCTAATTGGGAATAGAAAAACTGTAAAAAGCCCTCTGAGAAAGCCCCCCTCTAACCTTTGATAGTAAGCTTTTCTGTAGTCTGCCTGTTGATGTATTTTCCGTTTGAACTGTGCACAACATGAAGAGACGGAACACTGGCGGCTTGTCACAATGCCCCCCGATGACATCACAATAGCGCTGCTGCCTAGAAAACAAGCTGCGCAGAAGAAGTTGTTCTTTGGGTGGGAGGGTGGGCTAGTGGAAGGAGGGGGCAATCTCTTTTTTTCCCGGGTGGTAGGGGGATGACAGGAGAAGGGAAGCGGGTGGTGAGAAAGGTACAGAGGGCAGGGTTTGGGGGCTGGGAAGGAAAGGGAAAAGATTAGGGTTTGGGGATGATGAAAGGGCTTTCTACGGGTAAGGATGGCAAAGGGTGGCAGTGACGGAAAGTCAGGCAACCTGTCCTGTCCGTCTTTTTGTATCGTGAATTGGAAAGACTGCAAGGGGGAGGGGAGTTGCTTGCGCCCTAAAGGAGGAGTTATTCAGATTCATTGCAGTGGGCGGCGGCTGCAAAACGCACCATTCTTCTTGTTTTGGCTCTGCAAAGCAGCCTTTTCAAGGGTTGGCTTGGGTGACAAAATGTCTTGTGTAGGCGTGGGTTTGTCTCCCTCTCGCTCTCTCTCCCTAAGATGTGTCCGGCATAGGCCAGGGTGCCACTCGAGGCCCAAACCAATTCTGGTTATCGCTTCTCGGCCTTTTGGCTAAGATCAAGTGTAGTATCTGTTCTTATCAGTTTAATATCTGATACGTCCCCTATCTGGGGACCATATATTAAATGGATTTTTAGAACAGGGAGATGGAAAAAGAGCTTGCTCTGTCCACTCCACGCATTGACCTGGTATTGCAGTACCTCCAGGAACGGTGCACCCCTTCTTAACCCAGTTTCCAAAAGCAGAACTCAATTCACCTGATTCATATTAGCCCGATTTAATGAATTGGAAGAAAGCATACGTCTTCATATGCACCTCAATTTGGCCCATTCACTTTTCACACTTCCTCCTTTTGTTTTTTATCTTTCACACTTTTGACTTTCTTTATTCATCCAAATAGCAAACTCATCACCACTCAACCTGACCAACTCGGCTATGTCCCCGTGCTGCAGTTCTCTGTCTTATCTAGATCATTTGCAATTGAATGGAATAGATCCCTTTTGGACAAAGTGGATTCACCTGCTGCTGCAGTGACCACAGGTGTGATAACATCTAGAATTGGCATCTGGTGCGATCTCTCCGCTTCCACTCCAAAGAAAGTTACCTGTTTATTCCTATCATGCATTGGTTTTTGGGGTTTTCTTTGAGTAATGATGATCTCTTTAGTAGTCTGTTGGCGCCCTCTCCTGGAGGAATAGTTTGCTTGCTCTTGGACATTCTAAAAGAGAGGTCATGATAGACATTGAGCTTCTGAGCTCAATTGGGGACAGTCATGGGTGATGAATGTTTGCAACCTACTGCGAAGCCTCATACCGCAATATAAGGAACGTCAAATACTAAGAAAGGGCGGCCTATGAAAGAATTACTACTTTCAATAAGTACACTTAAACGGCTAATTGGGAATAGAAAAACTGTAAAAAGCCCTCTGAGAAAGCCCCCCTCTAACCTTTGATAGTAAGCTTTTCTGTAGTCTGCCTGTTGATGTATTTTCCGTTTGAACTGTGCACAACATGAAGAGACGGAACACTGGCGGCTTGTCACAATGCCCCCCGATGACATCACAATAGCGCTGCTGCCTAGAAAACAAGCTGCGCAGAAGAAGTTGTTCTTTGGGTGGGAGGGTGGGCTAGTGGAAGGAGGGGGCAATCTCTTTTTTTCCCGGGTGGTAGGGGGATGACAGGAGAAGGGAAGCGGGTGGTGAGAAAGGTACAGAGGGCAGGGTTTGGGGGCTGGGAAGGAAAGGGAAAAGATTAGGGTTTGGGGATGATGAAAGGGCTTTCTACGGGTAAGGATGGCAAAGGGTGGCAGTGACGGAAAGTCAGGCAACCTGTCCTGTCCGTCTTTTTGTATCGTGAATTGGAAAGACTGCAAGGGGGAGGGGAGTTGCTTGCGCCCTAAAGGAGGAGTTATTCAGATTCATTGCAGTGGGCGGCGGCTGCAAAACGCACCATTCTTCTTGTTTTGGCTCTGCAAAGCAGCCTTTTCAAGGGTTGGCTTGGGTGACAAAATGTCTTGTGTAGGCGTGGGTTTGTCTCCCTCTCGCTCTCTCTCCCTAAGATGTGTCCGGCATAGGCCAGGGTGCCACTCGAGGCCCAAACCAATTCTGGTTATCGCTTCTCGGCCTTTTGGCTAAGATCAAGTGTAGTATCTGTTCTTATCAGTTTAATATCTGATACGTCCCCTATCTGGGGACCATATATTAAATGGATTTTTAGAACAGGGAGATGGAAAAAGAGCTTGCTCTGTCCACTCCACGCATTGACCTGGTATTGCAGTACCTCCAGGAACGGTGCACCCCTTCTTAACCCAGTTTCCAAAAGCAGAACTCAATTCACCTGATTCATATTAGCCCGATTTAATGAATTGGAAGAAAGCATACGTCTTCATATGCACCTCAATTTGGCCCATTCACTTTTCACACTTCCTCCTTTTGTTTTTTATCTTTCACACTTTTGACTTTCTTTATTCATCCAAATAGCAAACTCATCACCACTCAACCTGACCAACTCGGCTATGTCCCCGTGCTGCAGTTCTCTGTCTTATCTAGATCATTTGCAATTGAATGGAATAGATCCCTTTTGGACAAAGTGGATTCACCTGCTGCTGCAGTGACCACAGGTGTGATAACATCTAGAATTGGCATCTGGTGCGATCTCTCCGCTTCCACTCCAAAGAAAGTTACCTGTTTATTCCTATCATGCATTGGTTTTTGGGGTTTTCTTTGAGTAATGATGATCTCTTTAGTAGTCTGTTGGCGCCCTCTCCTGGAGGAATAGTTTGCTTGCTCTTGGACATTCTAAAAGAGAGGTCATGATAGACATTGAGCTTCTGAGCTCAATTGGGGACAGTCATGGGTGATGAATGTTTGCAACCTACTGCGAAGCCTCATACCGCAATATAAGGAACGTCAAATACTAAGAAAGGGCGGCCTATGAAAGAATTACTACTTTCAATAAGTACACTTAAACGGCTAATTGGGAATAGAAAAACTGTAAAAAGCCCTCTGAGAAAGCCCCCCTCTAACCTTTGATAGTAAGCTTTTCTGTAGTCTGCCTGTTGATGTATTTTCCGTTTGAACTGTGCACAACATGAAGAGACGGAACACTGGCGGCTTGTCACAATGCCCCCCGATGACATCACAATAGCGCTGCTGCCTAGAAAACAAGCTGCGCAGAAGAAGTTGTTCTTTGGGTGGGAGGGTGGGCTAGTGGAAGGAGGGGGCAATCTCTTTTTTTCCCGGGTGGTAGGGGGATGACAGGAGAAGGGAAGCGGGTGGTGAGAAAGGTACAGAGGGCAGGGTTTGGGGGCTGGGAAGGAAAGGGAAAAGATTAGGGTTTGGGGATGATGAAAGGGCTTTCTACGGGTAAGGATGGCAAAGGGTGGCAGTGACGGAAAGTCAGGCAACCTGTCCTGTCCGTCTTTTTGTATCGTGAATTGGAAAGACTGCAAGGGGGAGGGGAGTTGCTTGCGCCCTAAAGGAGGAGTTATTCAGATTCATTGCAGTGGGCGGCGGCTGCAAAACGCACCATTCTTCTTGTTTTGGCTCTGCAAAGCAGCCTTTTCAAGGGTTGGCTTGGGTGACAAAATGTCTTGTGTAGGCGTGGGTTTGTCTCCCTCTCGCTCTCTCTCCCTAAGATGTGTCCGGCATAGGCCAGGGTGCCACTCGAGGCCCAAACCAATTCTGGTTATCGCTTCTCGGCCTTTTGGCTAAGATCAAGTGTAGTATCTGTTCTTATCAGTTTAATATCTGATACGTCCCCTATCTGGGGACCATATATTAAATGGATTTTTAGAACAGGGAGATGGAAAAAGAGCTTGCTCTGTCCACTCCACGCATTGACCTGGTATTGCAGTACCTCCAGGAACGGTGCACCCCTTCTTAACCCAGTTTCCAAAAGCAGAACTCAATTCACCTGATTCATATTAGCCCGATTTAATGAATTGGAAGAAAGCATACGTCTTCATATGCACCTCAATTTGGCCCATTCACTTTTCACACTTCCTCCTTTTGTTTTTTATCTTTCACACTTTTGACTTTCTTTATTCATCCAAATAGCAAACTCATCACCACTCAACCTGACCAACTCGGCTATGTCCCCGTGCTGCAGTTCTCTGTCTTATCTAGATCATTTGCAATTGAATGGAATAGATCCCTTTTGGACAAAGTGGATTCACCTGCTGCTGCAGTGACCACAGGTGTGATAACATCTAGAATTGGCATCTGGTGCGATCTCTCCGCTTCCACTCCAAAGAAAGTTACCTGTTTATTCCTATCATGCATTGGTTTTTGGGGTTTTCTTTGAGTAATGATGATCTCTTTAGTAGTCTGTTGGCGCCCTCTCCTGGAGGAATAGTTTGCTTGCTCTTGGACATTCTAAAAGAGAGGTCATGATAGACATTGAGCTTCTGAGCTCAATTGGGGACAGTCATGGGTGATGAATGTTTGCAACCTACTGCGAAGCCTCATACCGCAATATAAGGAACGTCAAATACTAAGAAAGGGCGGCCTATGAAAGAATTACTACTTTCAATAAGTACACTTAAACGGCTAATTGGGAATAGAAAAACTGTAAAAAGCCCTCTGAGAAAGCCCCCCTCTAACCTTTGATAGTAAGCTTTTCTGTAGTCTGCCTGTTGATGTATTTTCCGTTTGAACTGTGCACAACATGAAGAGACGGAACACTGGCGGCTTGTCACAATGCCCCCCGATGACATCACAATAGCGCTGCTGCCTAGAAAACAAGCTGCGCAGAAGAAGTTGTTCTTTGGGTGGGAGGGTGGGCTAGTGGAAGGAGGGGGCAATCTCTTTTTTTCCCGGGTGGTAGGGGGATGACAGGAGAAGGGAAGCGGGTGGTGAGAAAGGTACAGAGGGCAGGGTTTGGGGGCTGGGAAGGAAAGGGAAAAGATTAGGGTTTGGGGATGATGAAAGGGCTTTCTACGGGTAAGGATGGCAAAGGGTGGCAGTGACGGAAAGTCAGGCAACCTGTCCTGTCCGTCTTTTTGTATCGTGAATTGGAAAGACTGCAAGGGGGAGGGGAGTTGCTTGCGCCCTAAAGGAGGAGTTATTCAGATTCATTGCAGTGGGCGGCGGCTGCAAAACGCACCATTCTTCTTGTTTTGGCTCTGCAAAGCAGCCTTTTCAAGGGTTGGCTTGGGTGACAAAATGTCTTGTGTAGGCGTGGGTTTGTCTCCCTCTCGCTCTCTCTCCCTAAGATGTGTCCGGCATAGGCCAGGGTGCCACTCGAGGCCCAAACCAATTCTGGTTATCGCTTCTCGGCCTTTTGGCTAAGATCAAGTGTAGTATCTGTTCTTATCAGTTTAATATCTGATACGTCCCCTATCTGGGGACCATATATTAAATGGATTTTTAGAACAGGGAGATGGAAAAAGAGCTTGCTCTGTCCACTCCACGCATTGACCTGGTATTGCAGTACCTCCAGGAACGGTGCACCCCTTCTTAACCCAGTTTCCAAAAGCAGAACTCAATTCACCTGATTCATATTAGCCCGATTTAATGAATTGGAAGAAAGCATACGTCTTCATATGCACCTCAATTTGGCCCATTCACTTTTCACACTTCCTCCTTTTGTTTTTTATCTTTCACACTTTTGACTTTCTTTATTCATCCAAATAGCAAACTCATCACCACTCAACCTGACCAACTCGGCTATGTCCCCGTGCTGCAGTTCTCTGTCTTATCTAGATCATTTGCAATTGAATGGAATAGATCCCTTTTGGACAAAGTGGATTCACCTGCTGCTGCAGTGACCACAGGTGTGATAACATCTAGAATTGGCATCTGGTGCGATCTCTCCGCTTCCACTCCAAAGAAAGTTACCTGTTTATTCCTATCATGCATTGGTTTTTGGGGTTTTCTTTGAGTAATGATGATCTCTTTAGTAGTCTGTTGGCGCCCTCTCCTGGAGGAATAGTTTGCTTGCTCTTGGACATTCTAAAAGAGAGGTCATGATAGACATTGAGCTTCTGAGCTCAATTGGGGACAGTCATGGGTGATGAATGTTTGCAACCTACTGCGAAGCCTCATACCGCAATATAAGGAACGTCAAATACTAAGAAAGGGCGGCCTATGAAAGAATTACTACTTTCAATAAGTACACTTAAACGGCTAATTGGGAATAGAAAAACTGTAAAAAGCCCTCTGAGAAAGCCCCCCTCTAACCTTTGATAGTAAGCTTTTCTGTAGTCTGCCTGTTGATGTATTTTCCGTTTGAACTGTGCACAACATGAAGAGACGGAACACTGGCGGCTTGTCACAATGCCCCCCGATGACATCACAATAGCGCTGCTGCCTAGAAAACAAGCTGCGCAGAAGAAGTTGTTCTTTGGGTGGGAGGGTGGGCTAGTGGAAGGAGGGGGCAATCTCTTTTTTTCCCGGGTGGTAGGGGGATGACAGGAGAAGGGAAGCGGGTGGTGAGAAAGGTACAGAGGGCAGGGTTTGGGGGCTGGGAAGGAAAGGGAAAAGATTAGGGTTTGGGGATGATGAAAGGGCTTTCTACGGGTAAGGATGGCAAAGGGTGGCAGTGACAGAAAGTCAGGCAACCTGTCCTGTCCGTCTTTTTGTATCGTGAATTGGAAAGACTGCAAGGGGGAGGGGAGTTGCTTGCGCCCTAAAGGAGGAGTTATTCAGATTCATTGCAGTGGGCGGCGGCTGCAAAACGCACCATTCTTCTTGTTTTGGCTCTGCAAAGCAGCCTTTTCAAGGGTTGGCTTGGGTGACAAAATGTCTTGTGTAGGCGTGGGTTTGTCTCCCTCTCGCTCTCTCTCCCTAAGATGTGTCCGGCATAGGCCAGGGTGCCACTCGAGGCCCAAACCAATTCTGGTTATCGCTTCTCGGCCTTTTGGCTAAGATCAAGTGTAGTATCTGTTCTTATCAGTTTAATATCTGATACGTCCCCTATCTGGGGACCATATATTAAATGGATTTTTAGAACAGGGAGATGGAAAAAGAGCTTGCTCTGTCCACTCCACGCATTGACCTGGTATTGCAGTACCTCCAGGAACGGTGCACCCCTTCTTAACCCAGTTTCCAAAAGCAGAACTCAATTCACCTGATTCATATTAGCCCGATTTAATGAATTGGAAGAAAGCATACGTCTTCATATGCACCTCAATTTGGCCCATTCACTTTTCACACTTCCTCCTTTTGTTTTTTATCTTTCACACTTTTGACTTTCTTTATTCATCCAAATAGCAAACTCATCACCACTCAACCTGACCAACTCGGCTATGTCCCCGTGCTGCAGTTCTCTGTCTTATCTAGATCATTTGCAATTGAATGGAATAGATCCCTTTTGGACAAAGTGGATTCACCTGCTGCTGCAGTGACCACAGGTGTGATAACATCTAGAATTGGCATCTGGTGCGATCTCTCCGCTTCCACTCCAAAGAAAGTTACCTGTTTATTCCTATCATGCATTGGTTTTTGGGGTTTTCTTTGAGTAATGATGATCTCTTTAGTAGTCTGTTGGCGCCCTCTCCTGGAGGAATAGTTTGCTTGCTCTTGGACATTCTAAAAGAGAGGTCATGATAGACATTGAGCTTCTGAGCTCAATTGGGGACAGTCATGGGTGATGAATGTTTGCAACCTACTGCGAAGCCTCATACCGCAATATAAGGAACGTCAAATACTAAGAAAGGGCGGCCTATGAAAGAATTACTACTTTCAATAAGTACACTTAAACGGCTAATTGGGAATAGAAAAACTGTAAAAAGCCCTCTGAGAAAGCCCCCCTCTAACCTTTGATAGTAAGCTTTTCTGTAGTCTGCCTGTTGATGTATTTTCCGTTTGAACTGTGCACAACATGAAGAGACGGAACACTGGCGGCTTGTCACAATGCCCCCCGATGACATCACAATAGCGCTGCTGCCTAGAAAACAAGCTGCGCAGAAGAAGTTGTTCTTTGGGTGGGAGGGTGGGCTAGTGGAAGGAGGGGGCAATCTCTTTTTTTCCCGGGTGGTAGGGGGATGACAGGAGAAGGGAAGCGGGTGGTGAGAAAGGTACAGAGGGCAGGGTTTGGGGGCTGGGAAGGAAAGGGAAAAGATTAGGGTTTGGGGATGATGAAAGGGCTTTCTACGGGTAAGGATGGCAAAGGGTGGCAGTGACGGAAAGTCAGGCAACCTGTCCTGTCCGTCTTTTTGTATCGTGAATTGGAAAGACTGCAAGGGGGAGGGGAGTTGCTTGCGCCCTAAAGGAGGAGTTATTCAGATTCATTGCAGTGGGCGGCGGCTGCAAAACGCACCATTCTTCTTGTTTTGGCTCTGCAAAGCAGCCTTTTCAAGGGTTGGCTTGGGTGACAAAATGTCTTGTGTAGGCGTGGGTTTGTCTCCCTCTCGCTCTCTCTCCCTAAGATGTGTCCGGCATAGGCCAGGGTGCCACTCGAGGCCCAAACCAATTCTGGTTATCGCTTCTCGGCCTTTTGGCTAAGATCAAGTGTAGTATCTGTTCTTATCAGTTTAATATCTGATACGTCCCCTATCTGGGGACCATATATTAAATGGATTTTTAGAACAGGGAGATGGAAAAAGAGCTTGCTCTGTCCACTCCACGCATTGACCTGGTATTGCAGTACCTCCAGGAACGGTGCACCCCTTCTTAACCCAGTTTCCAAAAGCAGAACTCAATTCACCTGATTCATATTAGCCCGATTTAATGAATTGGAAGAAAGCATACGTCTTCATATGCACCTCAATTTGGCCCATTCACTTTTCACACTTCCTCCTTTTGTTTTTTATCTTTCACACTTTTGACTTTCTTTATTCATCCAAATAGCAAACTCATCACCACTCAACCTGACCAACTCGGCTATGTCCCCGTGCTGCAGTTCTCTGTCTTATCTAGATCATTTGCAATTGAATGGAATAGATCCCTTTTGGACAAAGTGGATTCACCTGCTGCTGCAGTGACCACAGGTGTGATAACATCTAGAATTGGCATCTGGTGCGATCTCTCCGCTTCCACTCCAAAGAAAGTTACCTGTTTATTCCTATCATGCATTGGTTTTTGGGGTTTTCTTTGAGTAATGATGATCTCTTTAGTAGTCTGTTGGCGCCCTCTCCTGGAGGAATAGTTTGCTTGCTCTTGGACATTCTAAAAGAGAGGTCATGATAGACATTGAGCTTCTGAGCTCAATTGGGGACAGTCATGGGTGATGAATGTTTGCAACCTACTGCGAAGCCTCATACCGCAATATAAGGAACGTCAAATACTAAGAAAGGGCGGCCTATGAAAGAATTACTACTTTCAATAAGTACACTTAAACGGCTAATTGGGAATAGAAAAACTGTAAAAAGCCCTCTGAGAAAGCCCCCCTCTAACCTTTGATAGTAAGCTTTTCTGTAGTCTGCCTGTTGATGTATTTTCCGTTTGAACTGTGCACAACATGAAGAGACGGAACACTGGCGGCTTGTCACAATGCCCCCCGATGACATCACAATAGCGCTGCTGCCTAGAAAACAAGCTGCGCAGAAGAAGTTGTTCTTTGGGTGGGAGGGTGGGCTAGTGGAAGGAGGGGGCAATCTCTTTTTTTCCCGGGTGGTAGGGGGATGACAGGAGAAGGGAAGCGGGTGGTGAGAAAGGTACAGAGGGCAGGGTTTGGGGGCTGGGAAGGAAAGGGAAAAGATTAGGGTTTGGGGATGATGAAAGGGCTTTCTACGGGTAAGGATGGCAAAGGGTGGCAGTGACGGAAAGTCAGGCAACCTGTCCTGTCCGTCTTTTTGTATCGTGAATTGGAAAGACTGCAAGGGGGAGGGGAGTTGCTTGCGCCCTAAAGGAGGAGTTATTCAGATTCATTGCAGTGGGCGGCGGCTGCAAAACGCACCATTCTTCTTGTTTTGGCTCTGCAAAGCAGCCTTTTCAAGGGTTGGCTTGGGTGACAAAATGTCTTGTGTAGGCGTGGGTTTGTCTCCCTCTCGCTCTCTCTCCCTAAGATGTGTCCGGCATAGGCCAGGGTGCCACTCGAGGCCCAAACCAATTCTGGTTATCGCTTCTCGGCCTTTTGGCTAAGATCAAGTGTAGTATCTGTTCTTATCAGTTTAATATCTGATACGTCCCCTATCTGGGGACCATATATTAAATGGATTTTTAGAACAGGGAGATGGAAAAAGAGCTTGCTCTGTCCACTCCACGCATTGACCTGGTATTGCAGTACCTCCAGGAACGGTGCACCCCTTCTTAACCCAGTTTCCAAAAGCAGAACTCAATTCACCTGATTCATATTAGCCCGATTTAATGAATTGGAAGAAAGCATACGTCTTCATATGCACCTCAATTTGGCCCATTCACTTTTCACACTTCCTCCTTTTGTTTTTTATCTTTCACACTTTTGACTTTCTTTATTCATCCAAATAGCAAACTCATCACCACTCAACCTGACCAACTCGGCTATGTCCCCGTGCTGCAGTTCTCTGTCTTATCTAGATCATTTGCAATTGAATGGAATAGATCCCTTTTGGACAAAGTGGATTCACCTGCTGCTGCAGTGACCACAGGTGTGATAACATCTAGAATTGGCATCTGGTGCGATCTCTCCGCTTCCACTCCAAAGAAAGTTACCTGTTTATTCCTATCATGCATTGGTTTTTGGGGTTTTCTTTGAGTAATGATGATCTCTTTAGTAGTCTGTTGGCGCCCTCTCCTGGAGGAATAGTTTGCTTGCTCTTGGACATTCTAAAAGAGAGGTCATGATAGACATTGAGCTTCTGAGCTCAATTGGGGACAGTCATGGGTGATGAATGTTTGCAACCTACTGCGAAGCCTCATACCGCAATATAAGGAACGTCAAATACTAAGAAAGGGCGGCCTATGAAAGAATTACTACTTTCAATAAGTACACTTAAACGGCTAATTGGGAATAGAAAAACTGTAAAAAGCCCTCTGAGAAAGCCCCCCTCTAACCTTTGATAGTAAGCTTTTCTGTAGTCTGCCTGTTGATGTATTTTCCGTTTGAACTGTGCACAACATGAAGAGACGGAACACTGGCGGCTTGTCACAATGCCCCCCGATGACATCACAATAGCGCTGCTGCCTAGAAAACAAGCTGCGCAGAAGAAGTTGTTCTTTGGGTGGGAGGGTGGGCTAGTGGAAGGAGGGGGCAATCTCTTTTTTTCCCGGGTGGTAGGGGGATGACAGGAGAAGGGAAGCGGGTGGTGAGAAAGGTACAGAGGGCAGGGTTTGGGGGCTGGGAAGGAAAGGGAAAAGATTAGGGTTTGGGGATGATGAAAGGGCTTTCTACGGGTAAGGATGGCAAAGGGTGGCAGTGACGGAAAGTCAGGCAACCTGTCCTGTCCGTCTTTTTGTATCGTGAATTGGAAAGACTGCAAGGGGGAGGGGAGTTGCTTGCGCCCTAAAGGAGGAGTTATTCAGATTCATTGCAGTGGGCGGCGGCTGCAAAACGCACCATTCTTCTTGTTTTGGCTCTGCAAAGCAGCCTTTTCAAGGGTTGGCTTGGGTGACAAAATGTCTTGTGTAGGCGTGGGTTTGTCTCCCTCTCGCTCTCTCTCCCTAAGATGTGTCCGGCATAGGCCAGGGTGCCACTCGAGGCCCAAACCAATTCTGGTTATCGCTTCTCGGCCTTTTGGCTAAGATCAAGTGTAGTATCTGTTCTTATCAGTTTAATATCTGATACGTCCCCTATCTGGGGACCATATATTAAATGGATTTTTAGAACAGGGAGATGGAAAAAGAGCTTGCTCTGTCCACTCCACGCATTGACCTGGTATTGCAGTACCTCCAGGAACGGTGCACCCCTTCTTAACCCAGTTTCCAAAAGCAGAACTCAATTCACCTGATTCATATTAGCCCGATTTAATGAATTGGAAGAAAGCATACGTCTTCATATGCACCTCAATTTGGCCCATTCACTTTTCACACTTCCTCCTTTTGTTTTTTATCTTTCACACTTTTGACTTTCTTTATTCATCCAAATAGCAAACTCATCACCACTCAACCTGACCAACTCGGCTATGTCCCCGTGCTGCAGTTCTCTGTCTTATCTAGATCATTTGCAATTGAATGGAATAGATCCCTTTTGGACAAAGTGGATTCACCTGCTGCTGCAGTGACCACAGGTGTGATAACATCTAGAATTGGCATCTGGTGCGATCTCTCCGCTTCCACTCCAAAGAAAGTTACCTGTTTATTCCTATCATGCATTGGTTTTTGGGGTTTTCTTTGAGTAATGATGATCTCTTTAGTAGTCTGTTGGCGCCCTCTCCTGGAGGAATAGTTTGCTTGCTCTTGGACATTCTAAAAGAGAGGTCATGATAGACATTGAGCTTCTGAGCTCAATTGGGGACAGTCATGGGTGATGAATGTTTGCAACCTACTGCGAAGCCTCATACCGCAATATAAGGAACGTCAAATACTAAGAAAGGGCGGCCTATGAAAGAATTACTACTTTCAATAAGTACACTTAAACGGCTAATTGGGAATAGAAAAACTGTAAAAAGCCCTCTGAGAAAGCCCCCCTCTAACCTTTGATAGTAAGCTTTTCTGTAGTCTGCCTGTTGATGTATTTTCCGTTTGAACTGTGCACAACATGAAGAGACGGAACACTGGCGGCTTGTCACAATGCCCCCCGATGACATCACAATAGCGCTGCTGCCTAGAAAACAAGCTGCGCAGAAGAAGTTGTTCTTTGGGTGGGAGGGTGGGCTAGTGGAAGGAGGGGGCAATCTCTTTTTTTCCCGGGTGGTAGGGGGATGACAGGAGAAGGGAAGCGGGTGGTGAGAAAGGTACAGAGGGCAGGGTTTGGGGGCTGGGAAGGAAAGGGAAAAGATTAGGGTTTGGGGATGATGAAAGGGCTTTCTACGGGTAAGGATGGCAAAGGGTGGCAGTGACGGAAAGTCAGGCAACCTGTCCTGTCCGTCTTTTTGTATCGTGAATTGGAAAGACTGCAAGGGGGAGGGGAGTTGCTTGCGCCCTAAAGGAGGAGTTATTCAGATTCATTGCAGTGGGCGGCGGCTGCAAAACGCACCATTCTTCTTGTTTTGGCTCTGCAAAGCAGCCTTTTCAAGGGTTGGCTTGGGTGACAAAATGTCTTGTGTAGGCGTGGGTTTGTCTCCCTCTCGCTCTCTCTCCCTAAGATGTGTCCGGCATAGGCCAGGGTGCCACTCGAGGCCCAAACCAATTCTGGTTATCGCTTCTCGGCCTTTTGGCTAAGATCAAGTGTAGTATCTGTTCTTATCAGTTTAATATCTGATACGTCCCCTATCTGGGGACCATATATTAAATGGATTTTTAGAACAGGGAGATGGAAAAAGAGCTTGCTCTGTCCACTCCACGCATTGACCTGGTATTGCAGTACCTCCAGGAACGGTGCACCCCTTCTTAACCCAGTTTCCAAAAGCAGAACTCAATTCACCTGATTCATATTAGCCCGATTTAATGAATTGGAAGAAAGCATACGTCTTCATATGCACCTCAATTTGGCCCATTCACTTTTCACACTTCCTCCTTTTGTTTTTTATCTTTCACACTTTTGACTTTCTTTATTCATCCAAATAGCAAACTCATCACCACTCAACCTGACCAACTCGGCTATGTCCCCGTGCTGCAGTTCTCTGTCTTATCTAGATCATTTGCAATTGAATGGAATAGATCCCTTTTGGACAAAGTGGATTCACCTGCTGCTGCAGTGACCACAGGTGTGATAACATCTAGAATTGGCATCTGGTGCGATCTCTCCGCTTCCACTCCAAAGAAAGTTACCTGTTTATTCCTATCATGCATTGGTTTTTGGGGTTTTCTTTGAGTAATGATGATCTCTTTAGTAGTCTGTTGGCGCCCTCTCCTGGAGGAATAGTTTGCTTGCTCTTGGACATTCTAAAAGAGAGGTCATGATAGACATTGAGCTTCTGAGCTCAATTGGGGACAGTCATGGGTGATGAATGTTTGCAACCTACTGCGAAGCCTCATACCGCAATATAAGGAACGTCAAATACTAAGAAAGGGCGGCCTATGAAAGAATTACTACTTTCAATAAGTACACTTAAACGGCTAATTGGGAATAGAAAAACTGTAAAAAGCCCTCTGAGAAAGCCCCCCTCTAACCTTTGATAGTAAGCTTTTCTGTAGTCTGCCTGTTGATGTATTTTCCGTTTGAACTGTGCACAACATGAAGAGACGGAACACTGGCGGCTTGTCACAATGCCCCCCGATGACATCACAATAGCGCTGCTGCCTAGAAAACAAGCTGCGCAGAAGAAGTTGTTCTTTGGGTGGGAGGGTGGGCTAGTGGAAGGAGGGGGCAATCTCTTTTTTTCCCGGGTGGTAGGGGGATGACAGGAGAAGGGAAGCGGGTGGTGAGAAAGGTACAGAGGGCAGGGTTTGGGGGCTGGGAAGGAAAGGGAAAAGATTAGGGTTTGGGGATGATGAAAGGGCTTTCTACGGGTAAGGATGGCAAAGGGTGGCAGTGACGGAAAGTCAGGCAACCTGTCCTGTCCGTCTTTTTGTATCGTGAATTGGAAAGACTGCAAGGGGGAGGGGAGTTGCTTGCGCCCTAAAGGAGGAGTTATTCAGATTCATTGCAGTGGGCGGCGGCTGCAAAACGCACCATTCTTCTTGTTTTGGCTCTGCAAAGCAGCCTTTTCAAGGGTTGGCTTGGGTGACAAAATGTCTTGTGTAGGCGTGGGTTTGTCTCCCTCTCGCTCTCTCTCCCTAAGATGTGTCCGGCATAGGCCAGGGTGCCACTCGAGGCCCAAACCAATTCTGGTTATCGCTTCTCGGCCTTTTGGCTAAGATCAAGTGTAGTATCTGTTCTTATCAGTTTAATATCTGATACGTCCCCTATCTGGGGACCATATATTAAATGGATTTTTAGAACAGGGAGATGGAAAAAGAGCTTGCTCTGTCCACTCCACGCATTGACCTGGTATTGCAGTACCTCCAGGAACGGTGCACCCCTTCTTAACCCAGTTTCCAAAAGCAGAACTCAATTCACCTGATTCATATTAGCCCGATTTAATGAATTGGAAGAAAGCATACGTCTTCATATGCACCTCAATTTGGCCCATTCACTTTTCACACTTCCTCCTTTTGTTTTTTATCTTTCACACTTTTGACTTTCTTTATTCATCCAAATAGCAAACTCATCACCACTCAACCTGACCAACTCGGCTATGTCCCCGTGCTGCAGTTCTCTGTCTTATCTAGATCATTTGCAATTGAATGGAATAGATCCCTTTTGGACAAAGTGGATTCACCTGCTGCTGCAGTGACCACAGGTGTGATAACATCTAGAATTGGCATCTGGTGCGATCTCTCCGCTTCCACTCCAAAGAAAGTTACCTGTTTATTCCTATCATGCATTGGTTTTTGGGGTTTTCTTTGAGTAATGATGATCTCTTTAGTAGTCTGTTGGCGCCCTCTCCTGGAGGAATAGTTTGCTTGCTCTTGGACATTCTAAAAGAGAGGTCATGATAGACATTGAGCTTCTGAGCTCAATTGGGGACAGTCATGGGTGATGAATGTTTGCAACCTACTGCGAAGCCTCATACCGCAATATAAGGAACGTCAAATACTAAGAAAGGGCGGCCTATGAAAGAATTACTACTTTCAATAAGTACACTTAAACGGCTAATTGGGAATAGAAAAACTGTAAAAAGCCCTCTGAGAAAGCCCCCCTCTAACCTTTGATAGTAAGCTTTTCTGTAGTCTGCCTGTTGATGTATTTTCCGTTTGAACTGTGCACAACATGAAGAGACGGAACACTGGCGGCTTGTCACAATGCCCCCCGATGACATCACAATAGCGCTGCTGCCTAGAAAACAAGCTGCGCAGAAGAAGTTGTTCTTTGGGTGGGAGGGTGGGCTAGTGGAAGGAGGGGGCAATCTCTTTTTTTCCCGGGTGGTAGGGGGATGACAGGAGAAGGGAAGCGGGTGGTGAGAAAGGTACAGAGGGCAGGGTTTGGGGGCTGGGAAGGAAAGGGAAAAGATTAGGGTTTGGGGATGATGAAAGGGCTTTCTACGGGTAAGGATGGCAAAGGGTGGCAGTGACGGAAAGTCAGGCAACCTGTCCTGTCCGTCTTTTTGTATCGTGAATTGGAAAGACTGCAAGGGGGAGGGGAGTTGCTTGCGCCCTAAAGGAGGAGTTATTCAGATTCATTGCAGTGGGCGGCGGCTGCAAAACGCACCATTCTTCTTGTTTTGGCTCTGCAAAGCAGCCTTTTCAAGGGTTGGCTTGGGTGACAAAATGTCTTGTGTAGGCGTGGGTTTGTCTCCCTCTCGCTCTCTCTCCCTAAGATGTGTCCGGCATAGGCCAGGGTGCCACTCGAGGCCCAAACCAATTCTGGTTATCGCTTCTCGGCCTTTTGGCTAAGATCAAGTGTAGTATCTGTTCTTATCAGTTTAATATCTGATACGTCCCCTATCTGGGGACCATATATTAAATGGATTTTTAGAACAGGGAGATGGAAAAAGAGCTTGCTCTGTCCACTCCACGCATTGACCTGGTATTGCAGTACCTCCAGGAACGGTGCACCCCTTCTTAACCCAGTTTCCAAAAGCAGAACTCAATTCACCTGATTCATATTAGCCCGATTTAATGAATTGGAAGAAAGCATACGTCTTCATATGCACCTCAATTTGGCCCATTCACTTTTCACACTTCCTCCTTTTGTTTTTTATCTTTCACACTTTTGACTTTCTTTATTCATCCAAATAGCAAACTCATCACCACTCAACCTGACCAACTCGGCTATGTCCCCGTGCTGCAGTTCTCTGTCTTATCTAGATCATTTGCAATTGAATGGAATAGATCCCTTTTGGACAAAGTGGATTCACCTGCTGCTGCAGTGACCACAGGTGTGATAACATCTAGAATTGGCATCTGGTGCGATCTCTCCGCTTCCACTCCAAAGAAAGTTACCTGTTTATTCCTATCATGCATTGGTTTTTGGGGTTTTCTTTGAGTAATGATGATCTCTTTAGTAGTCTGTTGGCGCCCTCTCCTGGAGGAATAGTTTGCTTGCTCTTGGACATTCTAAAAGAGAGGTCATGATAGACATTGAGCTTCTGAGCTCAATTGGGGACAGTCATGGGTGATGAATGTTTGCAACCTACTGCGAAGCCTCATACCGCAATATAAGGAACGTCAAATACTAAGAAAGGGCGGCCTATGAAAGAATTACTACTTTCAATAAGTACACTTAAACGGCTAATTGGGAATAGAAAAACTGTAAAAAGCCCTCTGAGAAAGCCCCCCTCTAACCTTTGATAGTAAGCTTTTCTGTAGTCTGCCTGTTGATGTATTTTCCGTTTGAACTGTGCACAACATGAAGAGACGGAACACTGGCGGCTTGTCACAATGCCCCCCGATGACATCACAATAGCGCTGCTGCCTAGAAAACAAGCTGCGCAGAAGAAGTTGTTCTTTGGGTGGGAGGGTGGGCTAGTGGAAGGAGGGGGCAATCTCTTTTTTTCCCGGGTGGTAGGGGGATGACAGGAGAAGGGAAGCGGGTGGTGAGAAAGGTACAGAGGGCAGGGTTTGGGGGCTGGGAAGGAAAGGGAAAAGATTAGGGTTTGGGGATGATGAAAGGGCTTTCTACGGGTAAGGATGGCAAAGGGTGGCAGTGACGGAAAGTCAGGCAACCTGTCCTGTCCGTCTTTTTGTATCGTGAATTGGAAAGACTGCAAGGGGGAGGGGAGTTGCTTGCGCCCTAAAGGAGGAGTTATTCAGATTCATTGCAGTGGGCGGCGGCTGCAAAACGCACCATTCTTCTTGTTTTGGCTCTGCAAAGCAGCCTTTTCAAGGGTTGGCTTGGGTGACAAAATGTCTTGTGTAGGCGTGGGTTTGTCTCCCTCTCGCTCTCTCTCCCTAAGATGTGTCCGGCATAGGCCAGGGTGCCACTCGAGGCCCAAACCAATTCTGGTTATCGCTTCTCGGCCTTTTGGCTAAGATCAAGTGTAGTATCTGTTCTTATCAGTTTAATATCTGATACGTCCCCTATCTGGGGACCATATATTAAATGGATTTTTAGAACAGGGAGATGGAAAAAGAGCTTGCTCTGTCCACTCCACGCATTGACCTGGTATTGCAGTACCTCCAGGAACGGTGCACCCCTTCTTAACCCAGTTTCCAAAAGCAGAACTCAATTCACCTGATTCATATTAGCCCGATTTAATGAATTGGAAGAAAGCATACGTCTTCATATGCACCTCAATTTGGCCCATTCACTTTTCACACTTCCTCCTTTTGTTTTTTATCTTTCACACTTTTGACTTTCTTTATTCATCCAAATAGCAAACTCATCACCACTCAACCTGACCAACTCGGCTATGTCCCCGTGCTGCAGTTCTCTGTCTTATCTAGATCATTTGCAATTGAATGGAATAGATCCCTTTTGGACAAAGTGGATTCACCTGCTGCTGCAGTGACCACAGGTGTGATAACATCTAGAATTGGCATCTGGTGCGATCTCTCCGCTTCCACTCCAAAGAAAGTTACCTGTTTATTCCTATCATGCATTGGTTTTTGGGGTTTTCTTTGAGTAATGATGATCTCTTTAGTAGTCTGTTGGCGCCCTCTCCTGGAGGAATAGTTTGCTTGCTCTTGGACATTCTAAAAGAGAGGTCATGATAGACATTGAGCTTCTGAGCTCAATTGGGGACAGTCATGGGTGATGAATGTTTGCAACCTACTGCGAAGCCTCATACCGCAATATAAGGAACGTCAAATACTAAGAAAGGGCGGCCTATGAAAGAATTACTACTTTCAATAAGTACACTTAAACGGCTAATTGGGAATAGAAAAACTGTAAAAAGCCCTCTGAGAAAGCCCCCCTCTAACCTTTGATAGTAAGCTTTTCTGTAGTCTGCCTGTTGATGTATTTTCCGTTTGAACTGTGCACAACATGAAGAGACGGAACACTGGCGGCTTGTCACAATGCCCCCCGATGACATCACAATAGCGCTGCTGCCTAGAAAACAAGCTGCGCAGAAGAAGTTGTTCTTTGGGTGGGAGGGTGGGCTAGTGGAAGGAGGGGGCAATCTCTTTTTTTCCCGGGTGGTAGGGGGATGACAGGAGAAGGGAAGCGGGTGGTGAGAAAGGTACAGAGGGCAGGGTTTGGGGGCTGGGAAGGAAAGGGAAAAGATTAGGGTTTGGGGATGATGAAAGGGCTTTCTACGGGTAAGGATGGCAAAGGGTGGCAGTGACGGAAAGTCAGGCAACCTGTCCTGTCCGTCTTTTTGTATCGTGAATTGGAAAGACTGCAAGGGGGAGGGGAGTTGCTTGCGCCCTAAAGGAGGAGTTATTCAGATTCATTGCAGTGGGCGGCGGCTGCAAAACGCACCATTCTTCTTGTTTTGGCTCTGCAAAGCAGCCTTTTCAAGGGTTGGCTTGGGTGACAAAATGTCTTGTGTAGGCGTGGGTTTGTCTCCCTCTCGCTCTCTCTCCCTAAGATGTGTCCGGCATAGGCCAGGGTGCCACTCGAGGCCCAAACCAATTCTGGTTATCGCTTCTCGGCCTTTTGGCTAAGATCAAGTGTAGTATCTGTTCTTATCAGTTTAATATCTGATACGTCCCCTATCTGGGGACCATATATTAAATGGATTTTTAGAACAGGGAGATGGAAAAAGAGCTTGCTCTGTCCACTCCACGCATTGACCTGGTATTGCAGTACCTCCAGGAACGGTGCACCCCTTCTTAACCCAGTTTCCAAAAGCAGAACTCAATTCACCTGATTCATATTAGCCCGATTTAATGAATTGGAAGAAAGCATACGTCTTCATATGCACCTCAATTTGGCCCATTCACTTTTCACACTTCCTCCTTTTGTTTTTTATCTTTCACACTTTTGACTTTCTTTATTCATCCAAATAGCAAACTCATCACCACTCAACCTGACCAACTCGGCTATGTCCCCGTGCTGCAGTTCTCTGTCTTATCTAGATCATTTGCAATTGAATGGAATAGATCCCTTTTGGACAAAGTGGATTCACCTGCTGCTGCAGTGACCACAGGTGTGATAACATCTAGAATTGGCATCTGGTGCGATCTCTCCGCTTCCACTCCAAAGAAAGTTACCTGTTTATTCCTATCATGCATTGGTTTTTGGGGTTTTCTTTGAGTAATGATGATCTCTTTAGTAGTCTGTTGGCGCCCTCTCCTGGAGGAATAGTTTGCTTGCTCTTGGACATTCTAAAAGAGAGGTCATGATAGACATTGAGCTTCTGAGCTCAATTGGGGACAGTCATGGGTGATGAATGTTTGCAACCTACTGCGAAGCCTCATACCGCAATATAAGGAACGTCAAATACTAAGAAAGGGCGGCCTATGAAAGAATTACTACTTTCAATAAGTACACTTAAACGGCTAATTGGGAATAGAAAAACTGTAAAAAGCCCTCTGAGAAAGCCCCCCTCTAACCTTTGATAGTAAGCTTTTCTGTAGTCTGCCTGTTGATGTATTTTCCGTTTGAACTGTGCACAACATGAAGAGACGGAACACTGGCGGCTTGTCACAATGCCCCCCGATGACATCACAATAGCGCTGCTGCCTAGAAAACAAGCTGCGCAGAAGAAGTTGTTCTTTGGGTGGGAGGGTGGGCTAGTGGAAGGAGGGGGCAATCTCTTTTTTTCCCGGGTGGTAGGGGGATGACAGGAGAAGGGAAGCGGGTGGTGAGAAAGGTACAGAGGGCAGGGTTTGGGGGCTGGGAAGGAAAGGGAAAAGATTAGGGTTTGGGGATGATGAAAGGGCTTTCTACGGGTAAGGATGGCAAAGGGTGGCAGTGACGGAAAGTCAGGCAACCTGTCCTGTCCGTCTTTTTGTATCGTGAATTGGAAAGACTGCAAGGGGGAGGGGAGTTGCTTGCGCCCTAAAGGAGGAGTTATTCAGATTCATTGCAGTGGGCGGCGGCTGCAAAACGCACCATTCTTCTTGTTTTGGCTCTGCAAAGCAGCCTTTTCAAGGGTTGGCTTGGGTGACAAAATGTCTTGTGTAGGCGTGGGTTTGTCTCCCTCTCGCTCTCTCTCCCTAAGATGTGTCCGGCATAGGCCAGGGTGCCACTCGAGGCCCAAACCAATTCTGGTTATCGCTTCTCGGCCTTTTGGCTAAGATCAAGTGTAGTATCTGTTCTTATCAGTTTAATATCTGATACGTCCCCTATCTGGGGACCATATATTAAATGGATTTTTAGAACAGGGAGATGGAAAAAGAGCTTGCTCTGTCCACTCCACGCATTGACCTGGTATTGCAGTACCTCCAGGAACGGTGCACCCCTTCTTAACCCAGTTTCCAAAAGCAGAACTCAATTCACCTGATTCATATTAGCCCGATTTAATGAATTGGAAGAAAGCATACGTCTTCATATGCACCTCAATTTGGCCCATTCACTTTTCACACTTCCTCCTTTTGTTTTTTATCTTTCACACTTTTGACTTTCTTTATTCATCCAAATAGCAAACTCATCACCACTCAACCTGACCAACTCGGCTATGTCCCCGTGCTGCAGTTCTCTGTCTTATCTAGATCATTTGCAATTGAATGGAATAGATCCCTTTTGGACAAAGTGGATTCACCTGCTGCTGCAGTGACCACAGGTGTGATAACATCTAGAATTGGCATCTGGTGCGATCTCTCCGCTTCCACTCCAAAGAAAGTTACCTGTTTATTCCTATCATGCATTGGTTTTTGGGGTTTTCTTTGAGTAATGATGATCTCTTTAGTAGTCTGTTGGCGCCCTCTCCTGGAGGAATAGTTTGCTTGCTCTTGGACATTCTAAAAGAGAGGTCATGATAGACATTGAGCTTCTGAGCTCAATTGGGGACAGTCATGGGTGATGAATGTTTGCAACCTACTGCGAAGCCTCATACCGCAATATAAGGAACGTCAAATACTAAGAAAGGGCGGCCTATGAAAGAATTACTACTTTCAATAAGTACACTTAAACGGCTAATTGGGAATAGAAAAACTGTAAAAAGCCCTCTGAGAAAGCCCCCCTCTAACCTTTGATAGTAAGCTTTTCTGTAGTCTGCCTGTTGATGTATTTTCCGTTTGAACTGTGCACAACATGAAGAGACGGAACACTGGCGGCTTGTCACAATGCCCCCCGATGACATCACAATAGCGCTGCTGCCTAGAAAACAAGCTGCGCAGAAGAAGTTGTTCTTTGGGTGGGAGGGTGGGCTAGTGGAAGGAGGGGGCAATCTCTTTTTTTCCCGGGTGGTAGGGGGATGACAGGAGAAGGGAAGCGGGTGGTGAGAAAGGTACAGAGGGCAGGGTTTGGGGGCTGGGAAGGAAAGGGAAAAGATTAGGGTTTGGGGATGATGAAAGGGCTTTCTACGGGTAAGGATGGCAAAGGGTGGCAGTGACGGAAAGTCAGGCAACCTGTCCTGTCCGTCTTTTTGTATCGTGAATTGGAAAGACTGCAAGGGGGAGGGGAGTTGCTTGCGCCCTAAAGGAGGAGTTATTCAGATTCATTGCAGTGGGCGGCGGCTGCAAAACGCACCATTCTTCTTGTTTTGGCTCTGCAAAGCAGCCTTTTCAAGGGTTGGCTTGGGTGACAAAATGTCTTGTGTAGGCGTGGGTTTGTCTCCCTCTCGCTCTCTCTCCCTAAGATGTGTCCGGCATAGGCCAGGGTGCCACTCGAGGCCCAAACCAATTCTGGTTATCGCTTCTCGGCCTTTTGGCTAAGATCAAGTGTAGTATCTGTTCTTATCAGTTTAATATCTGATACGTCCCCTATCTGGGGACCATATATTAAATGGATTTTTAGAACAGGGAGATGGAAAAAGAGCTTGCTCTGTCCACTCCACGCATTGACCTGGTATTGCAGTACCTCCAGGAACGGTGCACCCCTTCTTAACCCAGTTTCCAAAAGCAGAACTCAATTCACCTGATTCATATTAGCCCGATTTAATGAATTGGAAGAAAGCATACGTCTTCATATGCACCTCAATTTGGCCCATTCACTTTTCACACTTCCTCCTTTTGTTTTTTATCTTTCACACTTTTGACTTTCTTTATTCATCCAAATAGCAAACTCATCACCACTCAACCTGACCAACTCGGCTATGTCCCCGTGCTGCAGTTCTCTGTCTTATCTAGATCATTTGCAATTGAATGGAATAGATCCCTTTTGGACAAAGTGGATTCACCTGCTGCTGCAGTGACCACAGGTGTGATAACATCTAGAATTGGCATCTGGTGCGATCTCTCCGCTTCCACTCCAAAGAAAGTTACCTGTTTATTCCTATCATGCATTGGTTTTTGGGGTTTTCTTTGAGTAATGATGATCTCTTTAGTAGTCTGTTGGCGCCCTCTCCTGGAGGAATAGTTTGCTTGCTCTTGGACATTCTAAAAGAGAGGTCATGAT
This sequence comes from Anomaloglossus baeobatrachus, assembly GCF_048569485.1. NCBI lineage: Eukaryota > Metazoa > Chordata > Amphibia > Anura > Aromobatidae > Anomaloglossus > Anomaloglossus baeobatrachus. The sequence goes on from NW_027445314.1 coordinate 28,981, forward strand.
AGACATTGAGCTTCTGAGCTCAATTGGGGACAGTCATGGGTGATGAATGTTTGCAACCTACTGCGAAGCCTCATACCGCAATATAAGGAACGTCAAATACTAAGAAAGGGCGGCCTATGAAAGAATTACTACTTTCAATAAGTACACTTAAACGGCTAATTGGGAATAGAAAAACTGTAAAAAGCCCTCTGAGAAAGCCCCCCTCTAACCTTTGATAGTAAGCTTTTCTGTAGTCTGCCTGTTGATGTATTTTCCGTTTGAACTGTGCACAACATGAAGAGACGGAACACTGGCGGCTTGTCACAATGCCCCCCGATGACATCACAATAGCGCTGCTGCCTAGAAAACAAGCTGCGCAGAAGAAGTTGTTCTTTGGGTGGGAGGGTGGGCTAGTGGAAGGAGGGGGCAATCTCTTTTTTTCCCGGGTGGTAGGGGGATGACAGGAGAAGGGAAGCGGGTGGTGAGAAAGGTACAGAGGGCAGGGTTTGGGGGCTGGGAAGGAAAGGGAAAAGATTAGGGTTTGGGGATGATGAAAGGGCTTTCTACGGGTAAGGATGGCAAAGGGTGGCAGTGACGGAAAGTCAGGCAACCTGTCCTGTCCGTCTTTTTGTATCGTGAATTGGAAAGACTGCAAGGGGGAGGGGAGTTGCTTGCGCCCTAAAGGAGGAGTTATTCAGATTCATTGCAGTGGGCGGCGGCTGCAAAACGCACCATTCTTCTTGTTTTGGCTCTGCAAAGCAGCCTTTTCAAGGGTTGGCTTGGGTGACAAAATGTCTTGTGTAGGCGTGGGTTTGTCTCCCTCTCGCTCTCTCTCCCTAAGATGTGTCCGGCATAGGCCAGGGTGCCACTCGAGGCCCAAACCAATTCTGGTTATCGCTTCTCGGCCTTTTGGCTAAGATCAAGTGTAGTATCTGGTCCGGGTCAGCTTCGGCTGAGAAACCAACACCCGGTTGGAGGTCTGGGTCAGCTTCGGCTGAGAAACCAACACCCGGTTGGAGGTCCGGTTAGCCTTGGGCTGAGAAACCAACACCGGTTGACGGTCCGGGCAGTTTCGGCTGCGAAACCATCAACTAGTAGCTCTCTACTCCACTTGGGTAAGATGCCTGGGTGGACGCTGGGAGCAACGACAAGGCTCAACCAGGCTTCGGCTTGGGGGAGCACCGAAGATCCCTGACCCTTGCTGTGGCCTTCTGGCTCGGAGGGACGGGGTTGATTTTTGGGGACCCTCTCCTCACGGTGGGGTCCACACGAATCCTAGCCTTTGCACTGTTTTTGGTGTGACTTCGGTCATACATTTTTTGTGGTGCTTTGGAAAGCTTCATTAAATCAAAATCTGTTCTTATCAGTTTAATATCTGATACGTCCCCTATCTGGGGACCATATATTAAATGGATTTTTAGAACAGGGAGATGGAAAAAGAGCTTGCTCTGTCCACTCCACGCATTGACCTGGTATTGCAGTACCTCCAGGAACGGTGCACCCCTTCTTAACCCAGTTTCCAAAAGCAGAACTCAATTCACCTGATTCATATTAGCCCGATTTAATGAATTGGAAGAAAGCATACGTCTTCATATGCACCTCAATTTGGCCCATTCACTTTTCACACTTCCTCCTTTTGTTTTTTATCTTTCACACTTTTGACTTTCTTTATTCATCCAAATAGCAAACTCATCACCACTCAACCTGACCAACTCGGCTATGTCCCCGTGCTGCAGTTCTCTGTCTTATCTAGATCATTTGCAATTGAATGGAATAGATCCCTTTTGGACAAAGTGGATTCACCTGCTGCTGCAGTGACCACAGGTGTGATAACATCTAGAATTGGCATCTGGTGCGATCTCTCCGCTTCCACTCCAAAGAAAGTTACCTGTTTATTCCTATCATGCATTGGTTTTTGGGGTTTTCTTTGAGTAATGATGATCTCTTTAGTAGTCTGTTGGCGCCCTCTCCTGGAGGAATAGTTTGCTTGCTCTTGGACATTCTAAAAGAGAGGTCATGATAGACATTGAGCTTCTGAGCTCAATTGGGGACAGTCATGGGTGATGAATGTTTGCAACCTACTGCGAAGCCTCATACCGCAATATAAGGAACGTCAAATACTAAGAAAGGGCGGCCTATGAAAGAATTACTACTTTCAATAAGTACACTTAAACGGCTAATTGGGAATAGAAAAACTGTAAAAAGCCCTCTGAGAAAGCCCCCCTCTAACCTTTGATAGTAAGCTTTTCTGTAGTCTGCCTGTTGATGTATTTTCCGTTTGAACTGTGCACAACATGAAGAGACGGAACACTGGCGGCTTGTCACAATGCCCCCCGATGACATCACAATAGCGCTGCTGCCTAGAAAACAAGCTGCGCAGAAGAAGTTGTTCTTTGGGTGGGAGGGTGGGCTAGTGGAAGGAGGGGGCAATCTCTTTTTTTCCCGGGTGGTAGGGGGATGACAGGAGAAGGGAAGCGGGTGGTGAGAAAGGTACAGAGGGCAGGGTTTGGGGGCTGGGAAGGAAAGGGAAAAGATTAGGGTTTGGGGATGATGAAAGGGCTTTCTACGGGTAAGGATGGCAAAGGGTGGCAGTGACGGAAAGTCAGGCAACCTGTCCTGTCCGTCTTTTTGTATCGTGAATTGGAAAGACTGCAAGGGGGAGGGGAGTTGCTTGCGCCCTAAAGGAGGAGTTATTCAGATTCATTGCAGTGGGCGGCGGCTGCAAAACGCACCATTCTTCTTGTTTTGGCTCTGCAAAGCAGCCTTTTCAAGGGTTGGCTTGGGTGACAAAATGTCTTGTGTAGGCGTGGGTTTGTCTCCCTCTCGCTCTCTCTCCCTAAGATGTGTCCGGCATAGGCCAGGGTGCCACTCGAGGCCCAAACCAATTCTGGTTATCGCTTCTCGGCCTTTTGGCTAAGATCAAGTGTAGTATCTGTTCTTATCAGTTTAATATCTGATACGTCCCCTATCTGGGGACCATATATTAAATGGATTTTTAGAACAGGGAGATGGAAAAAGAGCTTGCTCTGTCCACTCCACGCATTGACCTGGTATTGCAGTACCTCCAGGAACGGTGCACCCCTTCTTAACCCAGTTTCCAAAAGCAGAACTCAATTCACCTGATTCATATTAGCCCGATTTAATGAATTGGAAGAAAGCATACGTCTTCATATGCACCTCAATTTGGCCCATTCACTTTTCACACTTCCTCCTTTTGTTTTTTATCTTTCACACTTTTGACTTTCTTTATTCATCCAAATAGCAAACTCATCACCACTCAACCTGACCAACTCGGCTATGTCCCCGTGCTGCAGTTCTCTGTCTTATCTAGATCATTTGCAATTGAATGGAATAGATCCCTTTTGGACAAAGTGGATTCACCTGCTGCTGCAGTGACCACAGGTGTGATAACATCTAGAATTGGCATCTGGTGCGATCTCTCCGCTTCCACTCCAAAGAAAGTTACCTGTTTATTCCTATCATGCATTGGTTTTTGGGGTTTTCTTTGAGTAATGATGATCTCTTTAGTAGTCTGTTGGCGCCCTCTCCTGGAGGAATAGTTTGCTTGCTCTTGGACATTCTAAAAGAGAGGTCATGATAGACATTGAGCTTCTGAGCTCAATTGGGGACAGTCATGGGTGATGAATGTTTGCAACCTACTGCGAAGCCTCATACCGCAATATAAGGAACGTCAAATACTAAGAAAGGGCGGCCTATGAAAGAATTACTACTTTCAATAAGTACACTTAAACGGCTAATTGGGAATAGAAAAACTGTAAAAAGCCCTCTGAGAAAGCCCCCCTCTAACCTTTGATAGTAAGCTTTTCTGTAGTCTGCCTGTTGATGTATTTTCCGTTTGAACTGTGCACAACATGAAGAGACGGAACACTGGCGGCTTGTCACAATGCCCCCCGATGACATCACAATAGCGCTGCTGCCTAGAAAACAAGCTGCGCAGAAGAAGTTGTTCTTTGGGTGGGAGGGTGGGCTAGTGGAAGGAGGGGGCAATCTCTTTTTTTCCCGGGTGGTAGGGGGATGACAGGAGAAGGGAAGCGGGTGGTGAGAAAGGTACAGAGGGCAGGGTTTGGGGGCTGGGAAGGAAAGGGAAAAGATTAGGGTTTGGGGATGATGAAAGGGCTTTCTACGGGTAAGGATGGCAAAGGGTGGCAGTGACGGAAAGTCAGGCAACCTGTCCTGTCCGTCTTTTTGTATCGTGAATTGGAAAGACTGCAAGGGGGAGGGGAGTTGCTTGCGCCCTAAAGGAGGAGTTATTCAGATTCATTGCAGTGGGCGGCGGCTGCAAAACGCACCATTCTTCTTGTTTTGGCTCTGCAAAGCAGCCTTTTCAAGGGTTGGCTTGGGTGACAAAATGTCTTGTGTAGGCGTGGGTTTGTCTCCCTCTCGCTCTCTCTCCCTAAGATGTGTCCGGCATAGGCCAGGGTGCCACTCGAGGCCCAAACCAATTCTGGTTATCGCTTCTCGGCCTTTTGGCTAAGATCAAGTGTAGTATCTGTTCTTATCAGTTTAATATCTGATACGTCCCCTATCTGGGGACCATATATTAAATGGATTTTTAGAACAGGGAGATGGAAAAAGAGCTTGCTCTGTCCACTCCACGCATTGACCTGGTATTGCAGTACCTCCAGGAACGGTGCACCCCTTCTTAACCCAGTTTCCAAAAGCAGAACTCAATTCACCTGATTCATATTAGCCCGATTTAATGAATTGGAAGAAAGCATACGTCTTCATATGCACCTCAATTTGGCCCATTCACTTTTCACACTTCCTCCTTTTGTTTTTTATCTTTCACACTTTTGACTTTCTTTATTCATCCAAATAGCAAACTCATCACCACTCAACCTGACCAACTCGGCTATGTCCCCGTGCTGCAGTTCTCTGTCTTATCTAGATCATTTGCAATTGAATGGAATAGATCCCTTTTGGACAAAGTGGATTCACCTGCTGCTGCAGTGACCACAGGTGTGATAACATCTAGAATTGGCATCTGGTGCGATCTCTCCGCTTCCACTCCAAAGAAAGTTACCTGTTTATTCCTATCATGCATTGGTTTTTGGGGTTTTCTTTGAGTAATGATGATCTCTTTAGTAGTCTGTTGGCGCCCTCTCCTGGAGGAATAGTTTGCTTGCTCTTGGACATTCTAAAAGAGAGGTCATGATAGACATTGAGCTTCTGAGCTCAATTGGGGACAGTCATGGGTGATGAATGTTTGCAACCTACTGCGAAGCCTCATACCGCAATATAAGGAACGTCAAATACTAAGAAAGGGCGGCCTATGAAAGAATTACTACTTTCAATAAGTACACTTAAACGGCTAATTGGGAATAGAAAAACTGTAAAAAGCCCTCTGAGAAAGCCCCCCTCTAACCTTTGATAGTAAGCTTTTCTGTAGTCTGCCTGTTGATGTATTTTCCGTTTGAACTGTGCACAACATGAAGAGACGGAACACTGGCGGCTTGTCACAATGCCCCCCGATGACATCACAATAGCGCTGCTGCCTAGAAAACAAGCTGCGCAGAAGAAGTTGTTCTTTGGGTGGGAGGGTGGGCTAGTGGAAGGAGGGGGCAATCTCTTTTTTTCCCGGGTGGTAGGGGGATGACAGGAGAAGGGAAGCGGGTGGTGAGAAAGGTACAGAGGGCAGGGTTTGGGGGCTGGGAAGGAAAGGGAAAAGATTAGGGTTTGGGGATGATGAAAGGGCTTTCTACGGGTAAGGATGGCAAAGGGTGGCAGTGACGGAAAGTCAGGCAACCTGTCCTGTCCGTCTTTTTGTATCGTGAATTGGAAAGACTGCAAGGGGGAGGGGAGTTGCTTGCGCCCTAAAGGAGGAGTTATTCAGATTCATTGCAGTGGGCGGCGGCTGCAAAACGCACCATTCTTCTTGTTTTGGCTCTGCAAAGCAGCCTTTTCAAGGGTTGGCTTGGGTGACAAAATGTCTTGTGTAGGCGTGGGTTTGTCTCCCTCTCGCTCTCTCTCCCTAAGATGTGTCCGGCATAGGCCAGGGTGCCACTCGAGGCCCAAACCAATTCTGGTTATCGCTTCTCGGCCTTTTGGCTAAGATCAAGTGTAGTATCTGTTCTTATCAGTTTAATATCTGATACGTCCCCTATCTGGGGACCATATATTAAATGGATTTTTAGAACAGGGAGATGGAAAAAGAGCTTGCTCTGTCCACTCCACGCATTGACCTGGTATTGCAGTACCTCCAGGAACGGTGCACCCCTTCTTAACCCAGTTTCCAAAAGCAGAACTCAATTCACCTGATTCATATTAGCCCGATTTAATGAATTGGAAGAAAGCATACGTCTTCATATGCACCTCAATTTGGCCCATTCACTTTTCACACTTCCTCCTTTTGTTTTTTATCTTTCACACTTTTGACTTTCTTTATTCATCCAAATAGCAAACTCATCACCACTCAACCTGACCAACTCGGCTATGTCCCCGTGCTGCAGTTCTCTGTCTTATCTAGATCATTTGCAATTGAATGGAATAGATCCCTTTTGGACAAAGTGGATTCACCTGCTGCTGCAGTGACCACAGGTGTGATAACATCTAGAATTGGCATCTGGTGCGATCTCTCCGCTTCCACTCCAAAGAAAGTTACCTGTTTATTCCTATCATGCATTGGTTTTTGGGGTTTTCTTTGAGTAATGATGATCTCTTTAGTAGTCTGTTGGCGCCCTCTCCTGGAGGAATAGTTTGCTTGCTCTTGGACATTCTAAAAGAGAGGTCATGATAGACATTGAGCTTCTGAGCTCAATTGGGGACAGTCATGGGTGATGAATGTTTGCAACCTACTGCGAAGCCTCATACCGCAATATAAGGAACGTCAAATACTAAGAAAGGGCGGCCTATGAAAGAATTACTACTTTCAATAAGTACACTTAAACGGCTAATTGGGAATAGAAAAACTGTAAAAAGCCCTCTGAGAAAGCCCCCCTCTAACCTTTGATAGTAAGCTTTTCTGTAGTCTGCCTGTTGATGTATTTTCCGTTTGAACTGTGCACAACATGAAGAGACGGAACACTGGCGGCTTGTCACAATGCCCCCCGATGACATCACAATAGCGCTGCTGCCTAGAAAACAAGCTGCGCAGAAGAAGTTGTTCTTTGGGTGGGAGGGTGGGCTAGTGGAAGGAGGGGGCAATCTCTTTTTTTCCCGGGTGGTAGGGGGATGACAGGAGAAGGGAAGCGGGTGGTGAGAAAGGTACAGAGGGCAGGGTTTGGGGGCTGGGAAGGAAAGGGAAAAGATTAGGGTTTGGGGATGATGAAAGGGCTTTCTACGGGTAAGGATGGCAAAGGGTGGCAGTGACGGAAAGTCAGGCAACCTGTCCTGTCCGTCTTTTTGTATCGTGAATTGGAAAGACTGCAAGGGGGAGGGGAGTTGCTTGCGCCCTAAAGGAGGAGTTATTCAGATTCATTGCAGTGGGCGGCGGCTGCAAAACGCACCATTCTTCTTGTTTTGGCTCTGCAAAGCAGCCTTTTCAAGGGTTGGCTTGGGTGACAAAATGTCTTGTGTAGGCGTGGGTTTGTCTCCCTCTCGCTCTCTCTCCCTAAGATGTGTCCGGCATAGGCCAGGGTGCCACTCGAGGCCCAAACCAATTCTGGTTATCGCTTCTCGGCCTTTTGGCTAAGATCAAGTGTAGTATCTGTTCTTATCAGTTTAATATCTGATACGTCCCCTATCTGGGGACCATATATTAAATGGATTTTTAGAACAGGGAGATGGAAAAAGAGCTTGCTCTGTCCACTCCACGCATTGACCTGGTATTGCAGTACCTCCAGGAACGGTGCACCCCTTCTTAACCCAGTTTCCAAAAGCAGAACTCAATTCACCTGATTCATATTAGCCCGATTTAATGAATTGGAAGAAAGCATACGTCTTCATATGCACCTCAATTTGGCCCATTCACTTTTCACACTTCCTCCTTTTGTTTTTTATCTTTCACACTTTTGACTTTCTTTATTCATCCAAATAGCAAACTCATCACCACTCAACCTGACCAACTCGGCTATGTCCCCGTGCTGCAGTTCTCTGTCTTATCTAGATCATTTGCAATTGAATGGAATAGATCCCTTTTGGACAAAGTGGATTCACCTGCTGCTGCAGTGACCACAGGTGTGATAACATCTAGAATTGGCATCTGGTGCGATCTCTCCGCTTCCACTCCAAAGAAAGTTACCTGTTTATTCCTATCATGCATTGGTTTTTGGGGTTTTCTTTGAGTAATGATGATCTCTTTAGTAGTCTGTTGGCGCCCTCTCCTGGAGGAATAGTTTGCTTGCTCTTGGACATTCTAAAAGAGAGGTCATGATAGACATTGAGCTTCTGAGCTCAATTGGGGACAGTCATGGGTGATGAATGTTTGCAACCTACTGCGAAGCCTCATACCGCAATATAAGGAACGTCAAATACTAAGAAAGGGCGGCCTATGAAAGAATTACTACTTTCAATAAGTACACTTAAACGGCTAATTGGGAATAGAAAAACTGTAAAAAGCCCTCTGAGAAAGCCCCCCTCTAACCTTTGATAGTAAGCTTTTCTGTAGTCTGCCTGTTGATGTATTTTCCGTTTGAACTGTGCACAACATGAAGAGACGGAACACTGGCGGCTTGTCACAATGCCCCCCGATGACATCACAATAGCGCTGCTGCCTAGAAAACAAGCTGCGCAGAAGAAGTTGTTCTTTGGGTGGGAGGGTGGGCTAGTGGAAGGAGGGGGCAATCTCTTTTTTTCCCGGGTGGTAGGGGGATGACAGGAGAAGGGAAGCGGGTGGTGAGAAAGGTACAGAGGGCAGGGTTTGGGGGCTGGGAAGGAAAGGGAAAAGATTAGGGTTTGGGGATGATGAAAGGGCTTTCTACGGGTAAGGATGGCAAAGGGTGGCAGTGACGGAAAGTCAGGCAACCTGTCCTGTCCGTCTTTTTGTATCGTGAATTGGAAAGACTGCAAGGGGGAGGGGAGTTGCTTGCGCCCTAAAGGAGGAGTTATTCAGATTCATTGCAGTGGGCGGCGGCTGCAAAACGCACCATTCTTCTTGTTTTGGCTCTGCAAAGCAGCCTTTTCAAGGGTTGGCTTGGGTGACAAAATGTCTTGTGTAGGCGTGGGTTTGTCTCCCTCTCGCTCTCTCTCCCTAAGATGTGTCCGGCATAGGCCAGGGTGCCACTCGAGGCCCAAACCAATTCTGGTTATCGCTTCTCGGCCTTTTGGCTAAGATCAAGTGTAGTATCTGTTCTTATCAGTTTAATATCTGATACGTCCCCTATCTGGGGACCATATATTAAATGGATTTTTAGAACAGGGAGATGGAAAAAGAGCTTGCTCTGTCCACTCCACGCATTGACCTGGTATTGCAGTACCTCCAGGAACGGTGCACCCCTTCTTAACCCAGTTTCCAAAAGCAGAACTCAATTCACCTGATTCATATTAGCCCGATTTAATGAATTGGAAGAAAGCATACGTCTTCATATGCACCTCAATTTGGCCCATTCACTTTTCACACTTCCTCCTTTTGTTTTTTATCTTTCACACTTTTGACTTTCTTTATTCATCCAAATAGCAAACTCATCACCACTCAACCTGACCAACTCGGCTATGTCCCCGTGCTGCAGTTCTCTGTCTTATCTAGATCATTTGCAATTGAATGGAATAGATCCCTTTTGGACAAAGTGGATTCACCTGCTGCTGCAGTGACCACAGGTGTGATAACATCTAGAATTGGCATCTGGTGCGATCTCTCCGCTTCCACTCCAAAGAAAGTTACCTGTTTATTCCTATCATGCATTGGTTTTTGGGGTTTTCTTTGAGTAATGATGATCTCTTTAGTAGTCTGTTGGCGCCCTCTCCTGGAGGAATAGTTTGCTTGCTCTTGGACATTCTAAAAGAGAGGTCATGATAGACATTGAGCTTCTGAGCTCAATTGGGGACAGTCATGGGTGATGAATGTTTGCAACCTACTGCGAAGCCTCATACCGCAATATAAGGAACGTCAAATACTAAGAAAGGGCGGCCTATGAAAGAATTACTACTTTCAATAAGTACACTTAAACGGCTAATTGGGAATAGAAAAACTGTAAAAAGCCCTCTGAGAAAGCCCCCCTCTAACCTTTGATAGTAAGCTTTTCTGTAGTCTGCCTGTTGATGTATTTTCCGTTTGAACTGTGCACAACATGAAGAGACGGAACACTGGCGGCTTGTCACAATGCCCCCCGATGACATCACAATAGCGCTGCTGCCTAGAAAACAAGCTGCGCAGAAGAAGTTGTTCTTTGGGTGGGAGGGTGGGCTAGTGGAAGGAGGGGGCAATCTCTTTTTTTCCCGGGTGGTAGGGGGATGACAGGAGAAGGGAAGCGGGTGGTGAGAAAGGTACAGAGGGCAGGGTTTGGGGGCTGGGAAGGAAAGGGAAAAGATTAGGGTTTGGGGATGATGAAAGGGCTTTCTACGGGTAAGGATGGCAAAGGGTGGCAGTGACGGAAAGTCAGGCAACCTGTCCTGTCCGTCTTTTTGTATCGTGAATTGGAAAGACTGCAAGGGGGAGGGGAGTTGCTTGCGCCCTAAAGGAGGAGTTATTCAGATTCATTGCAGTGGGCGGCGGCTGCAAAACGCACCATTCTTCTTGTTTTGGCTCTGCAAAGCAGCCTTTTCAAGGGTTGGCTTGGGTGACAAAATGTCTTGTGTAGGCGTGGGTTTGTCTCCCTCTCGCTCTCTCTCCCTAAGATGTGTCCGGCATAGGCCAGGGTGCCACTCGAGGCCCAAACCAATTCTGGTTATCGCTTCTCGGCCTTTTGGCTAAGATCAAGTGTAGTATCTGTTCTTATCAGTTTAATATCTGATACGTCCCCTATCTGGGGACCATATATTAAATGGATTTTTAGAACAGGGAGATGGAAAAAGAGCTTGCTCTGTCCACTCCACGCATTGACCTGGTATTGCAGTACCTCCAGGAACGGTGCACCCCTTCTTAACCCAGTTTCCAAAAGCAGAACTCAATTCACCTGATTCATATTAGCCCGATTTAATGAATTGGAAGAAAGCATACGTCTTCATATGCACCTCAATTTGGCCCATTCACTTTTCACACTTCCTCCTTTTGTTTTTTATCTTTCACACTTTTGACTTTCTTTATTCATCCAAATAGCAAACTCATCACCACTCAACCTGACCAACTCGGCTATGTCCCCGTGCTGCAGTTCTCTGTCTTATCTAGATCATTTGCAATTGAATGGAATAGATCCCTTTTGGACAAAGTGGATTCACCTGCTGCTGCAGTGACCACAGGTGTGATAACATCTAGAATTGGCATCTGGTGCGATCTCTCCGCTTCCACTCCAAAGAAAGTTACCTGTTTATTCCTATCATGCATTGGTTTTTGGGGTTTTCTTTGAGTAATGATGATCTCTTTAGTAGTCTGTTGGCGCCCTCTCCTGGAGGAATAGTTTGCTTGCTCTTGGACATTCTAAAAGAGAGGTCATGATAGACATTGAGCTTCTGAGCTCAATTGGGGACAGTCATGGGTGATGAATGTTTGCAACCTACTGCGAAGCCTCATACCGCAATATAAGGAACGTCAAATACTAAGAAAGGGCGGCCTATGAAAGAATTACTACTTTCAATAAGTACACTTAAACGGCTAATTGGGAATAGAAAAACTGTAAAAAGCCCTCTGAGAAAGCCCCCCTCTAACCTTTGATAGTAAGCTTTTCTGTAGTCTGCCTGTTGATGTATTTTCCGTTTGAACTGTGCACAACATGAAGAGACGGAACACTGGCGGCTTGTCACAATGCCCCCCGATGACATCACAATAGCGCTGCTGCCTAGAAAACAAGCTGCGCAGAAGAAGTTGTTCTTTGGGTGGGAGGGTGGGCTAGTGGAAGGAGGGGGCAATCTCTTTTTTTCCCGGGTGGTAGGGGGATGACAGGAGAAGGGAAGCGGGTGGTGAGAAAGGTACAGAGGGCAGGGTTTGGGGGCTGGGAAGGAAAGGGAAAAGATTAGGGTTTGGGGATGATGAAAGGGCTTTCTACGGGTAAGGATGGCAAAGGGTGGCAGTGACGGAAAGTCAGGCAACCTGTCCTGTCCGTCTTTTTGTATCGTGAATTGGAAAGACTGCAAGGGGGAGGGGAGTTGCTTGCGCCCTAAAGGAGGAGTTATTCAGATTCATTGCAGTGGGCGGCGGCTGCAAAACGCACCATTCTTCTTGTTTTGGCTCTGCAAAGCAGCCTTTTCAAGGGTTGGCTTGGGTGACAAAATGTCTTGTGTAGGCGTGGGTTTGTCTCCCTCTCGCTCTCTCTCCCTAAGATGTGTCCGGCATAGGCCAGGGTGCCACTCGAGGCCCAAACCAATTCTGGTTATCGCTTCTCGGCCTTTTGGCTAAGATCAAGTGTAGTATCTGTTCTTATCAGTTTAATATCTGATACGTCCCCTATCTGGGGACCATATATTAAATGGATTTTTAGAACAGGGAGATGGAAAAAGAGCTTGCTCTGTCCACTCCACGCATTGACCTGGTATTGCAGTACCTCCAGGAACGGTGCACCCCTTCTTAACCCAGTTTCCAAAAGCAGAACTCAATTCACCTGATTCATATTAGCCCGATTTAATGAATTGGAAGAAAGCATACGTCTTCATATGCACCTCAATTTGGCCCATTCACTTTTCACACTTCCTCCTTTTGTTTTTTATCTTTCACACTTTTGACTTTCTTTATTCATCCAAATAGCAAACTCATCACCACTCAACCTGACCAACTCGGCTATGTCCCCGTGCTGCAGTTCTCTGTCTTATCTAGATCATTTGCAATTGAATGGAATAGATCCCTTTTGGACAAAGTGGATTCACCTGCTGCTGCAGTGACCACAGGTGTGATAACATCTAGAATTGGCATCTGGTGCGATCTCTCCGCTTCCACTCCAAAGAAAGTTACCTGTTTATTCCTATCATGCATTGGTTTTTGGGGTTTTCTTTGAGTAATGATGATCTCTTTAGTAGTCTGTTGGCGCCCTCTCCTGGAGGAATAGTTTGCTTGCTCTTGGACATTCTAAAAGAGAGGTCATGATAGACATTGAGCTTCTGAGCTCAATTGGGGACAGTCATGGGTGATGAATGTTTGCAACCTACTGCGAAGCCTCATACCGCAATATAAGGAACGTCAAATACTAAGAAAGGGCGGCCTATGAAAGAATTACTACTTTCAATAAGTACACTTAAACGGCTAATTGGGAATAGAAAAACTGTAAAAAGCCCTCTGAGAAAGCCCCCCTCTAACCTTTGATAGTAAGCTTTTCTGTAGTCTGCCTGTTGATGTATTTTCCGTTTGAACTGTGCATAACATGAAGAGACGGAACACTGGCGGCTTGTCACAATGCCCCCCGATGACATCACAATAGCGCTGCTGCCTAGAAAACAAGCTGCGCAGAAGAAGTTGTTCTTTGGGTGGGAGGGTGGGCTAGTGGAAGGAGGGGGCAATCTCTTTTTTTCCCGGGTGGTAGGGGGATGACAGGAGAAGGGAAGCGGGTGGTGAGAAAGGTACAGAGGGCAGGGTTTGGGGGCTGGGAAGGAAAGGGAAAAGATTAGGGTTTGGGGATGATGAAAGGGCTTTCTACGGGTAAGGATGGCAAAGGGTGGCAGTGACGGAAAGTCAGGCAACCTGTCCTGTCCGTCTTTTTGTATCGTGAATTGGAAAGACTGCAAGGGGGAGGGGAGTTGCTTGCGCCCTAAAGGAGGAGTTATTCAGATTCATTGCAGTGGGCGGCGGCTGCAAAACGCACCATTCTTCTTGTTTTGGCTCTGCAAAGCAGCCTTTTCAAGGGTTGGCTTGGGTGACAAAATGTCTTGTGTAGGCGTGGGTTTGTCTCCCTCTCGCTCTCTCTCCCTAAGATGTGTCCGGCATAGGCCAGGGTGCCACTCGAGGCCCAAACCAATTCTGGTTATCGCTTCTCGGCCTTTTGGCTAAGATCAAGTGTAGTATCTGTTCTTATCAGTTTAATATCTGATACGTCCCCTATCTGGGGACCATATATTAAATGGATTTTTAGAACAGGGAGATGGAAAAAGAGCTTGCTCTGTCCACTCCACGCATTGACCTGGTATTGCAGTACCTCCAGGAACGGTGCACCCCTTCTTAACCCAGTTTCCAAAAGCAGAACTCAATTCACCTGATTCATATTAGCCCGATTTAATGAATTGGAAGAAAGCATACGTCTTCATATGCACCTCAATTTGGCCCATTCACTTTTCACACTTCCTCCTTTTGTTTTTTATCTTTCACACTTTTGACTTTCTTTATTCATCCAAATAGCAAACTCATCACCACTCAACCTGACCAACTCGGCTATGTCCCCGTGCTGCAGTTCTCTGTCTTATCTAGATCATTTGCAATTGAATGGAATAGATCCCTTTTGGACAAAGTGGATTCACCTGCTGCTGCAGTGACCACAGGTGTGATAACATCTAGAATTGGCATCTGGTGCGATCTCTCCGCTTCCACTCCAAAGAAAGTTACCTGTTTATTCCTATCATGCATTGGTTTTTGGGGTTTTCTTTGAGTAATGATGATCTCTTTAGTAGTCTGTTGGCGCCCTCTCCTGGAGGAATAGTTTGCTTGCTCTTGGACATTCTAAAAGAGAGGTCATGATAGACATTGAGCTTCTGAGCTCAATTGGGGACAGTCATGGGTGATGAATGTTTGCAACCTACTGCGAAGCCTCATACCGCAATATAAGGAACGTCAAATACTAAGAAAGGGCGGCCTATGAAAGAATTACTACTTTCAATAAGTACACTTAAACGGCTAATTGGGAATAGAAAAACTGTAAAAAGCCCTCTGAGAAAGCCCCCCTCTAACCTTTGATAGTAAGCTTTTCTGTAGTCTGCCTGTTGATGTATTTTCCGTTTGAACTGTGCACAACATGAAGAGACGGAACACTGGCGGCTTGTCACAATGCCCCCCGATGACATCACAATAGCGCTGCTGCCTAGAAAACAAGCTGCGCAGAAGAAGTTGTTCTTTGGGTGGGAGGGTGGGCTAGTGGAAGGAGGGGGCAATCTCTTTTTTTCCCGGGTGGTAGGGGGATGACAGGAGAAGGGAAGCGGGTGGTGAGAAAGGTACAGAGGGCAGGGTTTGGGGGCTGGGAAGGAAAGGGAAAAGATTAGGGTTTGGGGATGATGAAAGGGCTTTCTACGGGTAAGGATGGCAAAGGGTGGCAGTGACGGAAAGTCAGGCAACCTGTCCTGTCCGTCTTTTTGTATCGTGAATTGGAAAGACTGCAAGGGGGAGGGGAGTTGCTTGCGCCCTAAAGGAGGAGTTATTCAGATTCATTGCAGTGGGCGGCGGCTGCAAAACGCACCATTCTTCTTGTTTTGGCTCTGCAAAGCAGCCTTTTCAAGGGTTGGCTTGGGTGACAAAATGTCTTGTGTAGGCGTGGGTTTGTCTCCCTCTCGCTCTCTCTCCCTAAGATGTGTCCGGCATAGGCCAGGGTGCCACTCGAGGCCCAAACCAATTCTGGTTATCGCTTCTCGGCCTTTTGGCTAAGATCAAGTGTAGTATCTGTTCTTATCAGTTTAATATCTGATACGTCCCCTATCTGGGGACCATATATTAAATGGATTTTTAGAACAGGGAGATGGAAAAAGAGCTTGCTCTGTCCACTCCACGCATTGACCTGGTATTGCAGTACCTCCAGGAACGGTGCACCCCTTCTTAACCCAGTTTCCAAAAGCAGAACTCAATTCACCTGATTCATATTAGCCCGATTTAATGAATTGGAAGAAAGCATACGTCTTCATATGCACCTCAATTTGGCCCATTCACTTTTCACACTTCCTCCTTTTGTTTTTTATCTTTCACACTTTTGACTTTCTTTATTCATCCAAATAGCAAACTCATCACCACTCAACCTGACCAACTCGGCTATGTCCCCGTGCTGCAGTTCTCTGTCTTATCTAGATCATTTGCAATTGAATGGAATAGATCCCTTTTGGACAAAGTGGATTCACCTGCTGCTGCAGTGACCACAGGTGTGATAACATCTAGAATTGGCATCTGGTGCGATCTCTCCGCTTCCACTCCAAAGAAAGTTACCTGTTTATTCCTATCATGCATTGGTTTTTGGGGTTTTCTTTGAGTAATGATGATCTCTTTAGTAGTCTGTTGGCGCCCTCTCCTGGAGGAATAGTTTGCTTGCTCTTGGACATTCTAAAAGAGAGGTCATGATAGACATTGAGCTTCTGAGCTCAATTGGGGACAGTCATGGGTGATGAATGTTTGCAACCTACTGCGAAGCCTCATACCGCAATATAAGGAACGTCAAATACTAAGAAAGGGCGGCCTATGAAAGAATTACTACTTTCAATAAGTACACTTAAACGGCTAATTGGGAATAGAAAAACTGTAAAAAGCCCTCTGAGAAAGCCCCCCTCTAACCTTTGATAGTAAGCTTTTCTGTAGTCTGCCTGTTGATGTATTTTCCGTTTGAACTGTGCACAACATGAAGAGACGGAACACTGGCGGCTTGTCACAATGCCCCCCGATGACATCACAATAGCGCTGCTGCCTAGAAAACAAGCTGCGCAGAAGAAGTTGTTCTTTGGGTGGGAGGGTGGGCTAGTGGAAGGAGGGGGCAATCTCTTTTTTTCCCGGGTGGTAGGGGGATGACAGGAGAAGGGAAGCGGGTGGTGAGAAAGGTACAGAGGGCAGGGTTTGGGGGCTGGGAAGGAAAGGGAAAAGATTAGGGTTTGGGGATGATGAAAGGGCTTTCTACGGGTAAGGATGGCAAAGGGTGGCAGTGACGGAAAGTCAGGCAACCTGTCCTGTCCGTCTTTTTGTATCGTGAATTGGAAAGACTGCAAGGGGGAGGGGAGTTGCTTGCGCCCTAAAGGAGGAGTTATTCAGATTCATTGCAGTGGGCGGCGGCTGCAAAACGCACCATTCTTCTTGTTTTGGCTCTGCAAAGCAGCCTTTTCAAGGGTTGGCTTGGGTGACAAAATGTCTTGTGTAGGCGTGGGTTTGTCTCCCTCTCGCTCTCTCTCCCTAAGATGTGTCCGGCATAGGCCAGGGTGCCACTCGAGGCCCAAACCAATTCTGGTTATCGCTTCTCGGCCTTTTGGCTAAGATCAAGTGTAGTATCTGTTCTTATCAGTTTAATATCTGATACGTCCCCTATCTGGGGACCATATATTAAATGGATTTTTAGAACAGGGAGATGGAAAAAGAGCTTGCTCTGTCCACTCCACGCATTGACCTGGTATTGCAGTACCTCCAGGAACGGTGCACCCCTTCTTAACCCAGTTTCCAAAAGCAGAACTCAATTCACCTGATTCATATTAGCCCGATTTAATGAATTGGAAGAAAGCATACGTCTTCATATGCACCTCAATTTGGCCCATTCACTTTTCACACTTCCTCCTTTTGTTTTTTATCTTTCACACTTTTGACTTTCTTTATTCATCCAAATAGCAAACTCATCACCACTCAACCTGACCAACTCGGCTATGTCCCCGTGCTGCAGTTCTCTGTCTTATCTAGATCATTTGCAATTGAATGGAATAGATCCCTTTTGGACAAAGTGGATTCACCTGCTGCTGCAGTGACCACAGGTGTGATAACATCTAGAATTGGCATCTGGTGCGATCTCTCCGCTTCCACTCCAAAGAAAGTTACCTGTTTATTCCTATCATGCATTGGTTTTTGGGGTTTTCTTTGAGTAATGATGATCTCTTTAGTAGTCTGTTGGCGCCCTCTCCTGGAGGAATAGTTTGCTTGCTCTTGGACATTCTAAAAGAGAGGTCATGATAGACATTGAGCTTCTGAGCTCAATTGGGGACAGTCATGGGTGATGAATGTTTGCAACCTACTGCGAAGCCTCATACCGCAATATAAGGAACGTCAAATACTAAGAAAGGGCGGCCTATGAAAGAATTACTACTTTCAATAAGTACACTTAAACGGCTAATTGGGAATAGAAAAACTGTAAAAAGCCCTCTGAGAAAGCCCCCCTCTAACCTTTGATAGTAAGCTTTTCTGTAGTCTGCCTGTTGATGTATTTTCCGTTTGAACTGTGCACAACATGAAGAGACGGAACACTGGCGGCTTGTCACAATGCCCCCCGATGACATCACAATAGCGCTGCTGCCTAGAAAACAAGCTGCGCAGAAGAAGTTGTTCTTTGGGTGGGAGGGTGGGCTAGTGGAAGGAGGGGGCAATCTCTTTTTTTCCCGGGTGGTAGGGGGATGACAGGAGAAGGGAAGCGGGTGGTGAGAAAGGTACAGAGGGCAGGGTTTGGGGGCTGGGAAGGAAAGGGAAAAGATTAGGGTTTGGGGATGATGAAAGGGCTTTCTACGGGTAAGGATGGCAAAGGGTGGCAGTGACGGAAAGTCAGGCAACCTGTCCTGTCCGTCTTTTTGTATCGTGAATTGGAAAGACTGCAAGGGGGAGGGGAGTTGCTTGCGCCCTAAAGGAGGAGTTATTCAGATTCATTGCAGTGGGCGGCGGCTGCAAAACGCACCATTCTTCTTGTTTTGGCTCTGCAAAGCAGCCTTTTCAAGGGTTGGCTTGGGTGACAAAATGTCTTGTGTAGGCGTGGGTTTGTCTCCCTCTCGCTCTCTCTCCCTAAGATGTGTCCGGCATAGGCCAGGGTGCCACTCGAGGCCCAAACCAATTCTGGTTATCGCTTCTCGGCCTTTTGGCTAAGATCAAGTGTAGTATCTGTTCTTATCAGTTTAATATCTGATACGTCCCCTATCTGGGGACCATATATTAAATGGATTTTTAGAACAGGGAGATGGAAAAAGAGCTTGCTCTGTCCACTCCACGCATTGACCTGGTATTGCAGTACCTCCAGGAACGGTGCACCCCTTCTTAACCCAGTTTCCAAAAGCAGAACTCAATTCACCTGATTCATATTAGCCCGATTTAATGAATTGGAAGAAAGCATACGTCTTCATATGCACCTCAATTTGGCCCATTCACTTTTCACACTTCCTCCTTTTGTTTTTTATCTTTCACACTTTTGACTTTCTTTATTCATCCAAATAGCAAACTCATCACCACTCAACCTGACCAACTCGGCTATGTCCCCGTGCTGCAGTTCTCTGTCTTATCTAGATCATTTGCAATTGAATGGAATAGATCCCTTTTGGACAAAGTGGATTCACCTGCTGCTGCAGTGACCACAGGTGTGATAACATCTAGAATTGGCATCTGGTGCGATCTCTCCGCTTCCACTCCAAAGAAAGTTACCTGTTTATTCCTATCATGCATTGGTTTTTGGGGTTTTCTTTGAGTAATGATGATCTCTTTAGTAGTCTGTTGGCGCCCTCTCCTGGAGGAATAGTTTGCTTGCTCTTGGACATTCTAAAAGAGAGGTCATGATAGACATTGAGCTTCTGAGCTCAATTGGGGACAGTCATGGGTGATGAATGTTTGCAACCTACTGCGAAGCCTCATACCGCAATATAAGGAACGTCAAATACTAAGAAAGGGCGGCCTATGAAAGAATTACTACTTTCAATAAGTACACTTAAACGGCTAATTGGGAATAGAAAAACTGTAAAAAGCCCTCTGAGAAAGCCCCCCTCTAACCTTTGATAGTAAGCTTTTCTGTAGTCTGCCTGTTGATGTATTTTCCGTTTGAACTGTGCACAACATGAAGAGACGGAACACTGGCGGCTTGTCACAATGCCCCCCGATGACATCACAATAGCGCTGCTGCCTAGAAAACAAGCTGCGCAGAAGAAGTTGTTCTTTGGGTGGGAGGGTGGGCTAGTGGAAGGAGGGGGCAATCTCTTTTTTTCCCGGGTGGTAGGGGGATGACAGGAGAAGGGAAGCGGGTGGTGAGAAAGGTACAGAGGGCAGGGTTTGGGGGCTGGGAAGGACAGGGAAAAGATTAGGGTTTGGGGATGATGAAAGGGCTTTCTACGGGTAAGGATGGCAAAGGGTGGCAGTGACGGAAAGTCAGGCAACCTGTCCTGTCCGTCTTTTTGTATCGTGAATTGGAAAGACTGCAAGGGGGAGGGGAGTTGCTTGCGCCCTAAAGGAGGAGTTATTCAGATTCATTGCAGTGGGCGGCGGCTGCAAAACGCACCATTCTTCTTGTTTTGGCTCTGCAAAGCAGCCTTTTCAAGGGTTGGCTTGGGTGACAAAATGTCTTGTGTAGGCGTGGGTTTGTCTCCCTCTCGCTCTCTCTCCCTAAGATGTGTCCGGCATAGGCCAGGGTGCCACTCGAGGCCCAAACCAATTCTGGTTATCGCTTCTCGGCCTTTTGGCTAAGATCAAGTGTAGTATCTGTTCTTATCAGTTTAATATCTGATACGTCCCCTATCTGGGGACCATATATTAAATGGATTTTTAGAACAGGGAGATGGAAAAAGAGCTTGCTCTGTCCACTCCACGCATTGACCTGGTATTGCAGTACCTCCAGGAACGGTGCACCCCTTCTTAACCCAGTTTCCAAAAGCAGAACTCAATTCACCTGATTCATATTAGCCCGATTTAATGAATTGGAAGAAAGCATACGTCTTCATATGCACCTCAATTTGGCCCATTCACTTTTCACACTTCCTCCTTTTGTTTTTTATCTTTCACACTTTTGACTTTCTTTATTCATCCAAATAGCAAACTCATCACCACTCAACCTGACCAACTCGGCTATGTCCCCGTGCTGCAGTTCTCTGTCTTATCTAGATCATTTGCAATTGAATGGAATAGATCCCTTTTGGACAAAGTGGATTCACCTGCTGCTGCAGTGACCACAGGTGTGATAACATCTAGAATTGGCATCTGGTGCGATCTCTCCGCTTCCACTCCAAAGAAAGTTACCTGTTTATTCCTATCATGCATTGGTTTTTGGGGTTTTCTTTGAGTAATGATGATCTCTTTAGTAGTCTGTTGGCGCCCTCTCCTGGAGGAATAGTTTGCTTGCTCTTGGACATTCTAAAAGAGAGGTCATGATAGACATTGAGCTTCTGAGCTCAATTGGGGACAGTCATGGGTGATGAATGTTTGCAACCTACTGCGAAGCCTCATACCGCAATATAAGGAACGTCAAATACTAAGAAAGGGCGGCCTATGAAAGAATTACTACTTTCAATAAGTACACTTAAACGGCTAATTGGGAATAGAAAAACTGTAAAAAGCCCTCTGAGAAAGCCCCCCTCTAACCTTTGATAGTAAGCTTTTCTGTAGTCTGCCTGTTGATGTATTTTCCGTTTGAACTGTGCACAACATGAAGAGACGGAACACTGGCGGCTTGTCACAATGCCCCCCGATGACATCACAATAGCGCTGCTGCCTAGAAAACAAGCTGCGCAGAAGAAGTTGTTCTTTGGGTGGGAGGGTGGGCTAGTGGAAGGAGGGGGCAATCTCTTTTTTTCCCGGGTGGTAGGGGGATGACAGGAGAAGGGAAGCGGGTGGTGAGAAAGGTACAGAGGGCAGGGTTTGGGGGCTGGGAAGGAAAGGGAAAAGATTAGGGTTTGGGGATGATGAAAGGGCTTTCTACGGGTAAGGATGGCAAAGGGTGGCAGTGACGGAAAGTCAGGCAACCTGT
>NW_027445315.1:0-50173 GCF_048569485.1 Anomaloglossus baeobatrachus
CATTTCGCGCATACATGAAATGAACACATTTTTCTCCAAAACTATAATAGATGCAAGCTTGTCCTGTTTGGTGGAGATGATATTTAATAAAATAAGTAGAAATACACTAAAAGTTTTGTTTGGTTATCTTGCAATCCCGAGATAATCGTCTCCATGCTCCAAATCCATTTTAAAGCCATTTTTAAGGCATTTCGCGCATACATGAAATGAACACATTTTTCTCCAAAACTATAACAGATGCAAGCTTCTCTTGTTTGGTGGAGATGATATTTAATAAAATAAGTAGAAATCCACTAAAAGTTTTGTTTGGTTATCTTGCAATCCCGAGATAATCGTCTCCATGCTCCAAATCCATTTTAAAGCCATTTTTAAGGCATTTCGCGCATACATGAAATGAACACATTTTTCTCCAAAACTATAACACATGCAAGCTTGTCCTGTTTGGTGGAGATGATATTTAATAAAATAAGTAGAAATCCACTAAAAGTTTTGTTTGGTTATCTTGCAATCCCGAGATAATCGTCTCCATGCTCCAAATCCATTTTAAAGCCATTTTTAAGGCATTTCGCGCATACATGAAATGAACACATTTTTCTCCAAAACTATAACAGATGCAAGCTTGTCCTGTTTGGTGGAGATAATATTTAATAAAATAAGTAGAAATCTACTAAAAGTTTCGTTTGTTTATATTGCCATCCTAAGATAATCGTCTCCATGCTCCAAATCCATTTTAAAGCCATTTCAAAGGCATTTTGCGCATACATGAAATGAACACATTTTTCTCCAAAACTATAACACATGCAAGCTTGTCCTGTTTGGTGGAGATGATATTTAATAAAATAAGTAGAAATCCACTAAAAGTTTTGTTTGGTTATCTTGCAATCCCGAGATAATCGTCTCCATGCTCCAAATCCATTTTAAAGCCATTTTTAAGGCATTTCGCGCATACATGAAATGAACACATTTTTCTCCAAAACTATAACAGATGCAAGCTTGTCCTGTTTGGTGGAGATGATATTTAATAAAATAAGTAGAAATCCACTAAAAGTTTTGTTTGGTTATCTTGCAATCCCGAGATAATCGTCGCCATGCTCCAAATCCATTTTAAAGCCATTTTTAAGGCATTTCGCGCATACATGAAATGAACACATTTTTCTCCAAAACTATAACAGATGCAAGCTTGTCCTGTTTGGTGGAGATGATATTTAATAAAATAAGTAGAAATCCACTAAAAGTTTTGTTTGGTTATCTTGCAATCCCGAGATAATCGTCTCCATGCTCCAAATCCATTTTAAAGCCATTTTTAAGGCATTTCGCGCATACATGAAATGAACACATTTTTCTCCAAAACTATAACAGATGCAAGCTTGTCCTGTTTGGTGGAGATGATATTTAATAAAATAAGTAGAAATCCACTAAAAGTTTTGTTTGGTTATCTTGCAATCCCGAGATAATCGTCTCCATGCTCCAAATCCATTTTAAAGCCATTTTTAAGGCATTTCGCGCATACATGAAATGAACACATTTTTCTCCAAATCTATAACAGATGCAAGCTTGTCTTGTTTGGTGGAGATGATATTTAATAAAATAAGTAGAAATCCACTAAAAGTTTTGTTTGGTTATCTTGCAATCCCGAGATAATCGTCTCCATGCTCCAAATCCATTTTAAAGCCATTTTTAAGGCATTTCGCGCATACATGAAATGAACACATTTTTCTCCAAAACTATAACAGATGCAAGCTTGTCCTGTTTGGTGGAGATGATATTTAATAAAATAAGTAGAAATCCACTAAAATTTTTGTTTGGTTATCTTGCAATCCCGAGATAATCGTCTCCATGCTCCAAATCCATTTTAAAGCCATTTTTAAGGCATTTCGCGCATACATGAAATGAACACATTTTTCTCCAAATCTATAACAGATGCAAGCTTGTCTTGTTTGGTGGAGATGATATTTAATAAAATAAGTAGAAATCCACTAAAAGTTTTGTTTGGTTATCTTGCAATCCCGAGATAATCGTCTCCATGCTCCAAATCCATTTTAAAGCCATTTTTAAGGCATTTCGCGCATACATGAAATGAACACATTTTTCTCCAAAACTATAACAGATGCAAGCTTGTCCTGTTTGGTGGAGATGATATTTAATAAAATAAGTAGAAATCCACTAAAATTTTTGTTTGGTTATCTTGCAATCCCGAGATAATCGTCTCCATGCTCCAAATCCATTTTAAAGCCATTTTTAAGGCATTTCGCGCATACATGAAATGAACACATTTTTCTCCAAAACTATAACAGATGCAAGCTTGTCCTGTTTGGTGGAGATGATATTTAATAAAATAAGTAGAAATCCACTAAAAGTTTTGTTTGGTTATATTGCAATCCCGAGATAATCGTCTCCATGCTCCAAATCCATTTTAAAGCCATTTTTAAGGCATTTCGCGCATACATGAAATGAACACATTTTTCTCCAAAACTATAACAGATGCAAGCTTGTCCTGTTTGGTGGAGATGATATTTAATAAAATAAGTAGAAATCCACTAAAAGTTTTGTTTGGTTATCTTGCAATCCCGAGATAATCGTCTCCATGCTCCAAATCCATTTTAAAGCCATTTTTAAGGCATTTCGCGCATACATGAAATGAACACATTTTTCTCCAAAACTATAACAGATGCAAGCTTGTCCTGTTTGGTGGAGATGATATTTAATAAAATAAGTAGAAATCCACTAAAAGTTTTGTTTGGTTATCTTGCAATCCCGAGATAATCGTCTCCATGCTCCAAATCCATTTTAAAGCCATTTTTAAGGCATTTCGCGCATACATGAAATGAACACATTTTTCTCCAAAACTATAACAGATGCAAGCTTGTCCTGTTTGGTGGAGATGATATTTAATAAAATAAGTAGAAATCCACTAAAAGTTTTGTTTGGTTATCTTGCAATCCCGAGATAATCGTCTCCATGCTCCAAATCCATTTTAAAGCCATTTTTAAGGCATTTCGCGCATACATGAAATGAACACATTTTTCTCCAAAACTATAACAGATGCAAGCTTGTCCTGTTTGGTGGAGATGATATTTAATAAAATAAGTAGAAATCCACTAAAAGTTTTGTTTGGTTATCTTGCAATCCCGAGATAATCGTCTCCATGCTCCAAATCCATTTTAAAGCCATTTTTAAGGCATTTCGCGCATACATGAAATGAACACATTTTTCTCCAAAACTATAACAGATGCAAGCTTGTCCTGTTTGGTGGAGATGATATTTAATAAAATAAGTAGAAATCCACTAAAAGTTTTGTTTGGTTATCTTGCAATCCCGAGATAATCGTCTCCATGCTCCAAATCCATTTTAAAGCCATTTTTAAGGCATTTCGCGCATACATGAAATGAACACATTTTTCTCCAAAACTATAACAGATGCAAGCTTGTCCTGTTTGGTGGAGATGATATTTAATAAAATAAGGAGAAATCCACTAAAAGTTTTGTTTGGTTATATTGCAATCCCGAGATAATCGTCTCCATGCTCCAAATCCATTTTAAAGCCATTTTTAAGGCATTTCGCGCATACATGAAATGAACACATTTTTCTCCAAAACTATAATAGATGCAAGCTTGTCCTGTTTGGTGGAGATGATATTTAATAAAATAAGTAGAAATACACTAAAAGTTTTGTTTGGTTATCTTGCAATCCCGAGATAATCGTCTCCATGCTCCAAATCCATTTTAAAGCCATTTTTAAGGCATTTCGCGCATACATGAAATGAACACATTTTTCTCCAAAACTATAACAGATGCAAGCTTGTCCTGTTTGGTGGAGATGATATTTAATAAAATAAGTAGAAATCCACTAAAAGTTTTGTTTGGTTATCTTGCAATCCCGAGATAATCGTCTCCATGCTCCAAATCCATTTTAAAGCCATTTCAAAGGCATTTTGCGCATACATGAAATGAACACATTTTTCTCCAAAACTATAACACATGCAAGCTTGTCCTGTTTGGTGGAGATGATATTTAATAAAATAAGTAGAAATCCACTAAAAGTTTTGTTTGGTTATCTTGCAATCCCGAGATAATCGTCTCCATGCTCCAAATCCATTTTAAAGCCATTTTTAAGGCATTTCGCGCATACATGAAATGAACACATTTTTCTCCAAAACTATAACAGATGCAAGCTTGTCCTGTTTGGTGGAGATGATATTTAATAAAATAAGTAGAAATCCACTAAAAGTTTTGTTTGGTTATCTTGCAATCCCGAGATAATCGTCTCCATGCTCCAAATCCATTTTAAAGCCATTTTTAAGGCATTTCGCGCATACATGAAATGAACACATTTTTCTCCAAATCTTTAACAGATGCAAGCTTGTCTTGTTTGGTGGAGATGATATTTAATAAAATAAGTAGAAATCCACTAAAAGTTTTGTTTGGTTATCTTGCAATCCCGAGATAATCGTCTCCATGCTCCAAATCCATTTTAAAGCCATTTTTAAGGCATTTCGCGCATAAATGAAATGAACACATTTTTCTCCAAAACTATAACAGATGCAAGCTTGTCCTGTTTGGTTGAGATGATATTTAATAAAATAAGTAGAAATCCACTAAAATTTTTGTTTGGTTATCTTGCAATCCCGAGATAATCGTCTCCATGCTCCAAATCCATTTTAAAGCCATTTTTAAGGCATTTCGCGCATACATGAAATGAACACATTTTTCTCCAAAACTATAACAGATGCAAGCTTGTCCTGTTTGGTGGAGATGATATTTAATAAAATAAGTAGAAATCCACTAAAAGTTTTGTTTGGTTATCTTGCAATCCCGAGATAATCGTCGCCATGCTCCAAATCCATTTTAAAGCCATTTTTAAGGCATTTCGCGCATACATGAAATGAACACATTTTTCTCCAAAACTATAACAGATGCAAGCTTGTTCTGTTTGGTGGAGATGATATTTAATAAAATAAGTAGAAATCCACTAAAAGTTTTGTTTGGTTATCTTGCAATCCCGAGATAATCGTCTCCATGCTCCAAATCCATTTTAAAGCCATTTTTAAGGCATTTCGCGCATACATGAAATGAACACATTTTTCTCCAAAACTATAACAGATGCAAGCTTGTCCTGTTTGGTGGAGATGATATTTAATAAAATAAGTAGAAATCCACTAAAAGTTTTGTTTGGTTATCTTGCAATCCCGAGATAATCGTCTCCATGCTCCAAATCCATTTTAAAGCCATTTTTAAGGCATTTCGCGCATACATGAAATGAACACATTTTTCTCCAAATCTATAACAGATGCAAGCTTGTCTTGTTTGGTGGAGATGATATTTAATAAAATAAGTAGAAATCCACTAAAAGTTTTGTTTGGTTATCTTGCAATCCCGAGATAATCGTCTCCATGCTCCAAATCCATTTTAAAGCCATTTTTAAGGCATTTCGCGCATACATGAAATGAACACATTTTTCTCCAAAACTATAACAGATGCAAGCTTGTCCTGTTTGGTGGAGATGATATTTAATAAAATAAGTAGAAATCCACTAAAATTTTTGTTTGGTTATCTTGCAATCCCGAGATAATCGTCTCCATGCTCCAAATCCATTTTAAAGCCATTTTTAAGGCATTTCGCGCATACATGAAATGAACACATTTTTCTCCAAATCTATAACAGATGCAAGCTTGTCTTGTTTGGTGGAGATGATATTTAATAAAATAAGTAGAAATCCACTAAAAGTTTTGTTTGGTTATCTTGCAATCCCGAGATAATCGTCTCCATGCTCCAAATCCATTTTAAAGCCATTTTTAAGGCATTTCGCGCATACATGAAATGAACACATTTTTCTCCAAAACTATAACAGATGCAAGCTTGTCCTGTTTGGTGGAGATGATATTTAATAAAATAAGTAGAAATCCACTAAAATTTTTGTTTGGTTATCTTGCAATCCCGAGATAATCGTCTCCATGCTCCAAATCCATTTTAAAGCCATTTTTAAGGCATTTCGCGCATACATGAAATGAACACATTTTTCTCCAAAACTATAACAGATGCAAGCTTGTCCTGTTTGGTGGAGATGATATTTAATAAAATAAGTAGAAATCCACTAAAAGTTTTGTTTGGTTATATTGCAATCCCGAGATAATCGTCTCCATGCTCCAAATCCATTTTAAAGCCATTTTTAAGGCATTTCGCGCATACATGAAATGAACACATTTTTCTCCAAAACTATAACAGATGCAAGCTTGTCCTGTTTGGTGGAGATGATATTTAATAAAATAAGTAGAAATCCACTAAAAGTTTTGTTTGGTTATCTTGCAATCCCGAGATAATCGTCTCCATGCTCCAAATCCATTTTAAAGCCATTTTTAAGGCATTTCGCGCATACATGAAATGAACACATTTTTCTCCAAAACTATAACAGATGCAAGCTTGTCCTGTTTGGTGGAGATGATATTTAATAAAATAAGTAGAAATCCACTAAAAGTTTTGTTTGGTTATCTTGCAATCCCGAGATAATCGTCTCCATGCTCCAAATCCATTTTAAAGCCATTTTTAAGGCATTTCGCGCATACATGAAATGAACACATTTTTCTCCAAAACTATAACAGATGCAAGCTTGTCCTGTTTGGTGGAGATGATATTTAATAAAATAAGTAGAAATCCACTAAAAGTTTTGTTTGGTTATCTTGCAATCCCGAGATAATCGTCTCCATGCTCCAAATCCATTTTAAAGCCATTTTTAAGGCATTTCGCGCATACATGAAATGAACACATTTTTCTCCAAAACTATAACAGATGCAAGCTTGTCCTGTTTGGTGGAGATGATATTTAATAAAATAAGTAGAAATCCACTAAAAGTTTTGTTTGGTTATCTTGCAATCCCGAGATAATCGTCTCCATGCTCCAAATCCATTTTAAAGCCATTTTTAAGGCATTTCGCGCATACATGAAATGAACACATTTTTCTCCAAAACTATAACAGATGCAAGCTTGTCCTGTTTGGTGGAGATGATATTTAATAAAATAAGTAGAAATCCACTAAAAGTTTTGTTTGGTTATCTTGCAATCCCGAGATAATCGTCTCCATGCTCCAAATCCATTTTAAAGCCATTTTTAAGGCATTTCGCGCATACATGAAATGAACACATTTTTCTCCAAAACTATAACAGATGCAAGCTTGTCCTGTTTGGTGGAGATGATATTTAATAAAATAAGGAGAAATCCACTAAAAGTTTTGTTTGGTTATATTGCAATCCCGAGATAATCGTCTCCATGCTCCAAATCCATTTTAAAGCCATTTTTAAGGCATTTCGCGCATACATGAAATGAACACATTTTTCTCCAAAACTATAATAGATGCAAGCTTGTCCTGTTTGGTGGAGATGATATTTAATAAAATAAGTAGAAATACACTAAAAGTTTTGTTTGGTTATCTTGCAATCCCGAGATAATCGTCTCCATGCTCCAAATCCATTTTAAAGCCATTTTTAAGGCATTTCGCGCATACATGAAATGAACACATTTTTCTCCAAAACTATAACAGATGCAAGCTTGTCCTGTTTGGTGGAGATGATATTTAATAAAATAAGTAGAAATCCACTAAAAGTTTTGTTTGGTTATCTTGCAATCCCGAGATAATCGTCTCCATGCTCCAAATCCATTTTAAAGCCATTTCAAAGGCATTTTGCGCATACATGAAATGAACACATTTTTCTCCAAAACTATAACACATGCAAGCTTGTCCTGTTTGGTGGAGATGATATTTAATAAAATAAGTAGAAATCCACTAAAAGTTTTGTTTGGTTATCTTGCAATCCCGAGATAATCGTCTCCATGCTCCAAATCCATTTTAAAGCCATTTTTAAGGCATTTCGCGCATACATGAAATGAACACATTTTTCTCCAAATCTTTAACAGATGCAAGCTTGTCTTGTTTGGTGGAGATGATATTTAATAAAATAAGTAGAAATCCACTAAAAGTTTTGTTTGGTTATCTTGCAATCCCGAGATAATCGTCTCCATGCTCCAAATCCATTTTAAAGCCATTTTTAAGGCATTTCGCGCATAAATGAAATGAACACATTTTTCTCCAAAACTATAACAGATGCAAGCTTGTCCTGTTTGGTGGAGATGATATTTAATAAAATAAGTAGAAATCCACTAAAATTTTTGTTTGGTTATCTTGCAATCCCGAGATAATCGTCTCCATGCTCCAAATCCATTTTAAAGCCATTTTTAAGGCATTTCGCGCATACATGAAATGAACACATTTTTCTCCAAAACTATAACAGATGCAAGCTTGTCCTGTTTGGTGGAGATGATATTTAATAAAATAAGTAGAAATCCACTAAAAGTTTTGTTTGGTTATATTGCAATCCCGAGATAATCGTCTCCATGCTCCAAATCCATTTTAAAGCCATTTTTAAGGCATTTCGCGCATACATGAAATGAACACATTTTTCTCCAAAACTATAACAGATGCAAGCTTGTCCTGTTTGGTGGAGATGATATTTAATAAAATAAGTAGAAATCCACTAAAAGTTTTGTTTGGTTATCTTGCAATCCCGAGATAATCGTCTCCATGCTCCAAATCCATTTTAAAGCCATTTTTAAGGCATTTCGCGCATACATGAAATGAACACATTTTTCTCCAAAACTATAACAGATGCAAGCTTGTCCTGTTTGGTGGAGATGATATTTAATAAAATAAGTAGAAATCCACTAAAAGTTTTGTTTGGTTATCTTGCAATCCCGAGATAATCGTCTCCATGCTCCAAATCCATTTTAAAGCCATTTTTAAGGCATTTCGCGCATACATGAAATGAACACATTTTTCTCCAAAACTATAACAGATGCAAGCTTGTCCTGTTTGGTGGAGATGATATTTAATAAAATAAGAAGAAATCCACTAAAAGTTTTGTTTGGTTATATTGCAATCCCGAGATAATCGTCTCCATGCTCCAAATCCATTTTAAAGCCATTTTTAAGGCATTTCGCGCATACATGAAATGAACACATTTTTCTCCAAAACTATAACAGATGCAAGCTTGTCCTGTTTGGTAGAGATGATATTTAATAAAATAAGTAGAAATCCACTAAAAGTTTTGTTTGGTTATCTTGCAATCCCGAGATAATCGTCTCCATGCTCCAAATCCATTTTAAAGCCATTTTTAAGGCATTTCGCGCATACATGAAATGAACACATTTTTCTCCAAAACTATAACAGATGCAAGCTTGTCCTGTTTGGTGGAGATGATATTTAATAAAATAAGTAGAAATCCACTAAAAGTTTTGTTTGGTTATCTTGCAATCTCGAGATAATCGTCTCCATGCTCCAAATCCATTTTAAAGCCATTTCAAAGGCATTTTGCGCATACATGAAATGAACACATTTTTCTCCAAAACTATAACACATGCAAGCTTGTCCTGTTTGGTGGAGATGATATTTAATAAAATAAGTAGAAATCCACTAAAAGTTTTGTTTGGTTATCTTGCAATCCCGAGATAATCGTCTCCATGCTCCAAATCCATTTTAAAGCCATTTTTAAGGCATTTCGCGCATACATGAAATGAACACATTTTTCTCCAAAACTATAACAGATGCAAGCTTGTCCTGTTTGGTGGAGATGATATTTAATAAAATAAGTAGAAATATACTAAAAGTTTTGTTTGGTTATCTTGCAATCCCGAGATAATCGTCTCCATGCTCCAAATCCATTTTAAAGCCATTTTTAAGGCATTTCGCGCATACATGAAATGAACACATTTTTCTCCAAAACTATAACAGATGCAAGCTTGTCCTGTTTGGTGGAGATGATATTTAATAAAATAAGTAGAAATCCACTAAAAGTTTTGTTTGGTTATCTTGCAATCCCGAGATAATCGTCTCCATGCTCCAAATCCATTTTAAAGCCATTTGTAAGGCATTTCGCGCATACATGAAATGAACACATTTTTCTCCAAAACTATAACAGATGCAAGCTTGTCCTGTTTGGTGGAGATGATATTTAATAAAATAAGTAGAAATCCACTAAAAGTTTTGTTTGGTTATCTTGCAATCCCGAGATAATCGTCTCCATGCTCCAAATCCATTTTAAAGCCATTTTTAAGGCATTTCGCGCATACATGAAATGAACACATTTTTCTCCAAAACTATAACAGATGCAAGCTTGTCCTGTTTGGTGGAGATGATATTTAATAAAATAAGTAGAAATCCACTAAAAGTTTTGTTTGGTTATCTTGCAATCCCGAGATAATCGTCTCCATGCTCCAAATCCATTTTAAAGCCATTTTTAAGGCATTGCGCGCATACATGAAATGAACACATTTTTCTCCAAAACTATAACAGATGCAAGCTTGTCCTGTTTGGTGGAGATGATATTTAATAAAATAAGTAGAAATCCACTAAAAGTTTTGTTTGGTTATATTGCAATCCCGAGATAATCGTCTCCATGCTCCAAATCCATTTTAAAGCCATTTTTAAGGCATTTCGCGCATACATGAAATGAACACATTTTTCTCCAAAACTATAATAGATGCAAGCTTGTCCTGTTTGGTGGAGATGATATGTAATAAAATAAGTAGAAATACACTAAAAGTTTTGTTTGGTTATCTTGCAATCCCGAGATAATCGTCTCCATGCTCCAAATCCATTTTAAAGCCATTTTTAAGGCATTTCGCGCATACATGAAATGAACACATTTTTCTCCAAAACTATAACAGATGCAAGCTTGTCCTGTTTGGTGGAGATGATATTTAATAAAATAAGTAGAAATCCACTAAAAGTTTTGTTTGGTTATCTTGCAATCCCGAGATAATCGTCTCCATGCTCCAAATCCATTTTAAAGCCATTTTTAAGGCATTGCGCGCATACATGAAATGAACACATTTTTCTCCAAAACTATAACAGATGCAAGCTTGTCCTGTTTGGTGGAGATGATATTTAATAAAATAAGTAGAAATCTACTAAAAGTTTTGTTTGGTTATATTGCAATCCCGAGATAATCGTCTCCATGCTCCAAATCCATTTTAAAGCCATTTTTAAGGCATTTCGCGCATACATGAAATGAACACATTTTTCTCCAAAACTATAATAGATGCAAGCTTGTCCTGTTTGGTGGAGATGATATGTAATAAAATAAGTAGAAATACACTAAAAGTTTTGTTTGGTTATCTTGCAATCCCGAGATAATCGTCTCCATGCTCCAAATCCATTTTAAAGCCATTTTTAAGGCATTTCGCGCATACATGAAATGAACACATTTTTCTCCAAAACTATAACAGATGCAAGCTTGTCCTGTTTGGTGGAGATGATATTTAATAAAATAAGTAGAAATCCACTAAAAGTTTTGTTTGGTTATCTTGCAATCCCGAGATAATCGTCTCCATGCTCCAAATCCATTTTAAAGCCATTTTTAAGGCATTTCGCGCATACATGAAATGAACACATTTTTCTCCAAATCTTTAACAGATGCAAGCTTGTCTTGTTTGGTGGAGATGATATTTAATAAAATAAGTAGAAATCCACTAAAAGTTTTGTTTGGTTATCTTGCAATCCCGAGATAATCGTCTCCATGCTCCAAATCCATTTTAAAGCCATTTTTAAGGCATTTCGCGCATAAATGAAATGAACACATTTTTCTCCAAAACTATAACAGATGCAAGCTTGTCCTGTTTGGTGGAGATGATATTTAATAAAATAAGTAGAAATCCACTAAAAGTTTTGTTTGGTTATCTTGCAATCCCGAGATAATCGTCTCCATGCTCCAAATCCATTTTAAAGCCATTTTTAAGGCATTTCGCGCATACATGAAATGAACACATTTTTCTCCAAAACTATAACAGATGCAAGCTTGTCCTGTTTGGTGGAGATGATATTTAATAAAATAAGTAGAAATCCACTAAAAGTTTTGTTTGGTTATCTTGCAATCCCGAGATAATCGTCTCCATGCTCCAAATCCATTTTAAAGCCATTTTTAAGGCATTTCGCGCATACATGAAATGAACACATTTTTCTCCAAAACTATAACAGATGCAAGCTTGTCCTGTTTGGTGGAGATGATATTTAATAAAATAAGGAGAAATCCACTAAAAGTTTTGTTTGGTTATATTGCAATCCCGAGATAATCGTCTCCATGCTCCAAATCCATTTTAAAGCCATTTTTAAGGCATTTCGCGCATACATGAAATGAACACATTTTTCTCCAAAACTATAATAGATGCAAGCTTGTCCTGTTTGGTGGAGATGATATTTAATAAAATAAGTAGAAATACACTAAAAGTTTTGTTTGGTTATCTTGCAATCCCGAGATAATCGTCTCCATGCTCCAAATCCATTTTAAAGCCATTTTTAAGGCATTTCGCGCATACATGAAATGAACACATTTTTCTCCAAAACTATAACAGATGCAAGCTTGTCCTGTTTGGTGGAGATGATATTTAATAAAATAAGTAGAAATCCACTAAAAGTTTTGTTTGGTTATCTTGCAATCCCGAGATAATCGTCTCCATGCTCCAAATCCATTTTAAAGCCATTTCAAAGGCATTTTGCGCATACATGAAATGAACACATTTTTCTCCAAAACTATAATAGATGCAAGCTTGTCCTGTTTGGTGGAGATGATATTTAATAAAATAAGTAGAAATACACTAAAAGTTTTGTTTGGTTATCTTGCAATCCCGAGATAATCGTCTCCATGCTCCAAATCCATTTTAAAGCCATTTTTAAGGCATTTCGCGCATACATGAAATGAACACATTTTTGTCCAAAACTATAACAGATGCAAGCTTGTCCTGTTTGGTGGAGATGATATTTAATAAAATAAGTAGAAATCCACTAAAAGTTTTGTTTGGTTATCTTGCAATCCCGAGATAATCGTCTCCATGCTCCAAATCCATTTTAAAGCCATTTCAAAGGCATTTTGCGCATACATGAAATGAACACATTTTTCTCCAAAACTATAACACATGCAAGCTTGTCCTGTTTGGTGGAGATGATATTTAATAAAATAAGTAGAAATCCACTAAAAGTTTTGTTTGGTTATCTTGCAATCCCGAGATAATCGTCTCCATGCTCCAAATCCATTTTAAAGCCATTTTTAAGGCATTTCGCGCATACATGAAATGAACACATTTTTCTCCAAAACTATAACAGATGCAAGCTTGTCCTGTTTGGTGGAGATAATATTTAATAAAATAAGTAGAAATCTACTAAAAGTTTCGTT
This sequence comes from Anomaloglossus baeobatrachus, assembly GCF_048569485.1. Classification (NCBI taxonomy): domain Eukaryota; kingdom Metazoa; phylum Chordata; class Amphibia; order Anura; family Aromobatidae; genus Anomaloglossus; species Anomaloglossus baeobatrachus. Next base: position 13,211 of record NW_027445315.1, read on the forward strand.
TGTTTATATTGCCATCCTAAGATAATCGTCTCCATGCTCCAAATCCATTTTAAAGCCATTTCAAAGGCATTTTGCGCATACATGAAATGAACACATTTTCTCCAAAACTATAACACATGCAAGCTTGTCCTGTTTGGTGGAGATGATATTTAATAAAATAAGTAGAAATCCACTAAAAGTTTTGTTTGGTTATCTTGCAATCCCGAGATAATCGTCTCCATGCTCCAAATCCATTTTAAAGCCATTTTTAAGGCATTTCGCGCATACATGAAATGAACACATTTTTCTCCAAAACTATAACAGATGCAAGCTTGTCCTGTTTGGTGGAGATGATATTTAATAAAATAAGTAGAAATCCACTAAAAGTTTTGTTTGGTTATCTTGCAATCCCGAGATAATCGTCGCCATGCTCCAAATCCATTTTAAAGCCATTTTTAAGGCATTTCGCGCATACATGAAATGAACACATTTTTCTCCAAAACTATAACAGATGCAAGCTTGTCCTGTTTGGTGGAGATGATATTTAATAAAATAAGTAGAAATCCACTAAAAGTTTTGTTTGGTTATCTTGCAATCCCGAGATAATCGTCTCCATGCTCCAAATCCATTTTAAAGCCATTTTTAAGGCATTTCGCGCATACATGAAATGAACACATTTTTCTCCAAAACTATAACAGATGCAAGCTTGTCCTGTTTGGTGGAGATGATATTTAATAAAATAAGTAGAAATCCACTAAAAGTTTTGTTTGGTTATCTTGCAATCCCGAGATAATCGTCTCCATGCTCCAAATCCATTTTAAAGCCATTTTTAAGGCATTTCGCGCATACATGAAATGAACACATTTTTCTCCAAAACTATAACAGATGCAAGCTTGTCCTGTTTGGTGGAGATGATATTTAATAAAATAAGTAGAAATCCACTAAAAGTTTTGTTTGGTTATCTTGCAATCCCGAGATAATCGTCTCCATGCTCCAAATCCATTTTAAAGCCATTTTTAAGGCATTTCGCGCATACATGAAATGAACACATTTTTCTCCAAAACTATAACAGATGCAAGCTTGTCCTGTTTGGTGGAGATGATATTTAATAAAATAAGTAGAAATCCACTAAAAGTTTTGTTTGGTTATCTTGCAATCCCGAGATAATCGTCTCCATGCTCCAAATCCATTTTAAAGCCATTTTTAAGGCATTTCGCGCATACATGAAATGAACACATTTTTCTCCAAAACTATAACAGATGCAAGCTTGTCCTGTTTGGTGGAGATGATATTTAATAAAATAAGTAGAAATCCACTAAAAGTTTTGTTTGGTTATCTTGCAATCCCGAGATAATCGTCTCCATGCTCCAAATCCATTTTAAAGCCATTTTTAAGGCATTTCGCGCATACATGAAATGAACACATTTTTCTCCAAAACTATAACAGATGCAAGCTTGTCCTGTTTGGTGGAGATAATATTTAATAAAATAAGTAGAAATCTACTAAAAGTTTCGTTTGTTTATATTGCCATCCTAAGATAATCGTCTCCATGCTCCAAATTCATTTTAAAGCCATTTCAAAGGCATTTTACGCATACATGAAATGAACACATTTTTCTCCAAAACTATAACACATGCAAGCTTGTCCTGTTTGGTGGAGATGATATTTAATAAAATAAGTAGAAATCCACTAAAAGTTTTGTTTGGTTATCTTGCAATCCCGAGATAATCGTCTCCATGCTCCAAATCCATTTTAAAGCCATTTTTAAGGCATTTCGCGCATACATGAAATGAACACATTTTTCTCCAAAACTATAACAGATGCAAGCTTGTCCTGTTTGGTGGAGATGATAATTAATAAAATAAGTAGAAATCCACTAAAAGTTTTGTTTGGTTATCTTGCAATCCCGAGATAATCGTCTCCATGCTCCAAATCCATTTTAAAGCCATTTTTAAGGCATTTCGCGCATACATGAAATGAACACATTTTTCTCCAAAACTATAACAGATGCAAGCTTGTCCTGTTTGGTGGAGATAATATTTAATAAAATAAGTAGAAATCTACTAAAAGTTTCGTTTGTTTATATTGCCATCCTAAGATAATCGTCTCCATGCTCCAAATCCATTTTAAAGCCATTTCAAAGGCATTTTACGCATACATGAAATGAACACATTTTTCTCCAAAACTATAACACATGCAAGCTTGTCCTGTTTGGTGGAGATGATATTTAATAAAATAAGTAGAAATCCACTAAAAGTTTTGTTTGGTTATCTTGCAATCCCGAGATAATCGTCTCCATGCTCCAAATCCATTTTAAAGCCATTTTTAAGGCATTTCGCGCATACATGAAATGAACACATTTTTCTCCAAAACTATAACAGATGCAAGCTTGTCCTGTTTGGTGGAGATGATATTTAATAAAATAAGTAGAAATCCACTAAAAGTTTTGTTTGGTTATCTTGCAATCCCGAGATAATCGTCGCCATGCTCCAAATCCATTTTAAAGCCATTTTTAAGGCATTTCGCGCATACATGAAATGAACACATTTTTCTCCAAAACTATAACAGATGCAAGCTTGTCCTGTTTGGTGGAGATGATATTTAATAAAATAAGTAGAAATCCACTAAAAGTTTTGCTTGGTTATCTTGCAATCCCGAGATAATCGTCTCCATGCTCCAAATCCATTTTAAAGCCATTTTTAAGGCATTTCGCGCATACATGAAATGAACACATTTTTCTCCAAAACTATAACAGATGCAAGCTTGTCTTGTTTGGTGGAGATGATATTTAATAAAATAAGTAGAAATCCACTAAAAGTTTTGTTTGGTTATCTTGCAATCCCGAGATAATCGTCTCCATGCTCCAAATCCATTTTAAAGCCATTTTTAAGGCATTTCGCGCATACATGAAATGAACACATTTTTCTCCAAAACTATAACAGATGCAAGCTTGTCCTGTTTGGTGGAGATGATATTTAATAAAATAAGTAGAAATCCACTAAAAGTTTTGTTTGGTTATCTTGCAATCCCGAGATAATCGTCTCCATGCTCCAAATCCATTTTAAAGCCATTTTTAAGGCATTTCGCGCATACATGAAATGAACACATTTTTCTCCAAAACTATAACAGATGCAAGCTTGTCCTGTTTGGTGGAGATGATATTTAATAAAATAAGTAGAAATCCACTAAAAGTTTTGTTTGGTTATATTGCAATCCCGAGATAATCGTCTCCATGCTCCAAATCCATTTTAAAGCCATTTTTAAGGCATTTCGCGCATACATGAAATGAACACATTTTTCTCCAAAACTATAATAGATGCAAGCTTGTCCTGTTTGGTGGAGATGATATTTAATAAAATAAGTAGAAATACACTAAAAGTTTTGTTTGGTTATCTTGCAATCCCGAGATAATCGTCTCCATGCTCCAAATCCATTTTAAAGCCATTTTTAAGGCATTTCGCGCATACATGAAATGAACACATTTTTCTCCAAAACTATAACAGATGCAAGCTTCTCTTGTTTGGTGGAGATGATATTTAATAAAATAAGTAGAAATCCACTAAAAGTTTTGTTTGGTTATCTTGCAATCCCGAGATAATCGTCTCCATGCTCCAAATCCATTTTAAAGCCATTTTTAAGGCATTTCGCGCATACATGAAATGAACACATTTTTCTCCAAAACTATAACACATGCAAGCTTGTCCTGTTTGGTGGAGATGATATTTAATAAAATAAGTAGAAATCCACTAAAAGTTTTGTTTGGTTATCTTGCAATCCCGAGATAATCGTCTCCATGCTCCAAATCCATTTTAAAGCCATTTTTAAGGCATTTCGCGCATACATGAAATGAACACATTTTTCTCCAAAACTATAACAGATGCAAGCTTGTCCTGTTTGGTGGAGATAATATTTAATAAAATAAGTAGAAATCTACTAAAAGTTTCGTTTGTTTATATTGCCATCCTAAGATAATCGTCTCCATGCTCCAAATCCATTTTAAAGCCATTTCAAAGGCATTTTGCGCATACATGAAATGAACACATTTTTCTCCAAAACTATAACACATGCAAGCTTGTCCTGTTTGGTGGAGATGATATTTAATAAAATAAGTAGAAATCCACTAAAAGTTTTGTTTGGTTATCTTGCAATCCCGAGATAATCGTCTCCATGCTCCAAATCCATTTTAAAGCCATTTTTAAGGCATTTCGCGCATACATGAAATGAACACATTTTTCTCCAAAACTATAACAGATGCAAGCTTGTCCTGTTTGGTGGAGATGATATTTAATAAAATAAGTAGAAATCCACTAAAAGTTTTGTTTGGTTATCTTGCAATCCCGAGATAATCGTCGCCATGCTCCAAATCCATTTTAAAGCCATTTTTAAGGCATTTCGCGCATACATGAAATGAACACATTTTTCTCCAAAACTATAACAGATGCAAGCTTGTCCTGTTTGGTGGAGATGATATTTAATAAAATAAGTAGAAATCCACTAAAAGTTTTGTTTGGTTATCTTGCAATCCCGAGATAATCGTCTCCATGCTCCAAATCCATTTTAAAGCCATTTTTAAGGCATTTCGCGCATACATGAAATGAACACATTTTTCTCCAAAACTATAACAGATGCAAGCTTGTCCTGTTTGGTGGAGATGATATTTAATAAAATAAGTAGAAATCCACTAAAAGTTTTGTTTGGTTATCTTGCAATCCCGAGATAATCGTCTCCATGCTCCAAATCCATTTTAAAGCCATTTTTAAGGCATTTCGCGCATACATGAAATGAACACATTTTTCTCCAAATCTATAACAGATGCAAGCTTGTCTTGTTTGGTGGAGATGATATTTAATAAAATAAGTAGAAATCCACTAAAAGTTTTGTTTGGTTATCTTGCAATCCCGAGATAATCGTCTCCATGCTCCAAATCCATTTTAAAGCCATTTTTAAGGCATTTCGCGCATACATGAAATGAACACATTTTTCTCCAAAACTATCACAGATGCAAGCTTGTCCTGTTTGGTGGAGATGATATTTAATAAAATAAGTAGAAATCCACTAAAATTTTTGTTTGGTTATCTTGCAATCCCGAGATAATCGTCTCCATGCTCCAAATCCATTTTAAAGCCATTTTTAAGGCATTTCGCGCATACATGAAATGAACACATTTTTCTCCAAATCTATAACAGATGCAAGCTTGTCTTGTTTGGTGGAGATGATATTTAATAAAATAAGTAGAAATCCACTAAAAGTTTTGTTTGGTTATCTTGCAATCCCGAGATAATCGTCTCCATGCTCCAAATCCATTTTAAAGCCATTTTTAAGGCATTTCGCGCATACATGAAATGAACACATTTTTCTCCAAAACTATAACAGATGCAAGCTTGTCCTGTTTGGTGGAGATGATATTTAATAAAATAAGTAGAAATCCACTAAAAGTTTTGTTTGGTTATCTTGCAATCCCGAGATAATCGTCGCCATGCTCCAAATCCATTTTAAAGCCATTTTTAAGGCATTTCGCGCATACATGAAATGAACACATTTTTCTCCAAAACTATAACAGATGCAAGCTTGTCCTGTTTGGTGGAGATGATATTTAATAAAATAAGTAGAAATCCACTAAAAGTTTTGCTTGGTTATCTTGCAATCCCGAGATAATCGTCTCCATGCTCCAAATCCATTTTAAAGCCATTTTTAAGGCATTTCGCGCATACATGAAATGAACACATTTTTCTCCAAAACTATAACAGATGCAAGCTTGTCTTGTTTGGTGGAGATGATATTTAATAAAATAAGTAGAAATCCACTAAAAGTTTTGTTTGGTTATCTTGCAATCCCGAGATAATCGTCTCCATGCTCCAAATCCATTTTAAAGCCATTTTTAAGGCATTTCGCGCATACATGAAATGAACACATTTTTCTCCAAAACTATAACAGATGCAAGCTTGTCCTGTTTGGTGGAGATGATATTTAATAAAATAAGTAGAAATCCACTAAAAGTTTTGTTTGGTTATCTTGCAATCCCGAGATAATCGTCTCCATGCTCCAAATCCATTTTAAAGCCATTTTTAAGGCATTTCGCGCATACATGAAATGAACACATTTTTCTCCAAAACTATAACAGATGCAAGCTTGTCCTGTTTGGTGGAGATGATATTTAATAAAATAAGTAGAAATCCACTAAAAGTTTTGTTTGGTTATATTGCAATCCCGAGATAATCGTCTCCATGCTCCAAATCCATTTTAAAGCCATTTTTAAGGCATTTCGCGCATACATGAAATGAACACATTTTTCTCCAAAACTATAATAGATGCAAGCTTGTCCTGTTTGGTGGAGATGATATTTAATAAAATAAGTAGAAATACACTAAAAGTTTTGTTTGGTTATCTTGCAATCCCGAGATAATCGTCTCCATGCTCCAAATCCATTTTAAAGCCATTTTTAAGGCATTTCGCGCATACATGAAATGAACACATTTTTCTCCAAAACTATAACAGATGCAAGCTTCTCTTGTTTGGTGGAGATGATATTTAATAAAATAAGTAGAAATCCACTAAAAGTTTTGTTTGGTTATCTTGCAATCCCGAGATAATCGTCTCCATGCTCCAAATCCATTTTAAAGCCATTTTTAAGGCATTTCGCGCATACATGAAATGAACACATTTTTCTCCAAAACTATAACACATGCAAGCTTGTCCTGTTTGGTGGAGATGATATTTAATAAAATAAGTAGAAATCCACTAAAAGTTTTGTTTGGTTATCTTGCAATCCCGAGATAATCGTCTCCATGCTCCAAATCCATTTTAAAGCCATTTTTAAGGCATTTCGCGCATACATGAAATGAACACATTTTTCTCCAAAACTATAACAGATGCAAGCTTGTCCTGTTTGGTGGAGATAATATTTAATAAAATAAGTAGAAATCTACTAAAAGTTTCGTTTGTTTATATTGCCATCCTAAGATAATCGTCTCCATGCTCCAAATCCATTTTAAAGCCATTTCAAAGGCATTTTGCGCATACATGAAATGAACACATTTTTCTCCAAAACTATAACACATGCAAGCTTGTCCTGTTTGGTGGAGATGATATTTAATAAAATAAGTAGAAATCCACTAAAAGTTTTGTTTGGTTATCTTGCAATCCCGAGATAATCGTCTCCATGCTCCAAATCCATTTTAAAGCCATTTTTAAGGCATTTCGCGCATACATGAAATGAACACATTTTTCTCCAAAACTATAACAGATGCAAGCTTGTCCTGTTTGGTGGAGATGATATTTAATAAAATAAGTAGAAATCCACTAAAAGTTTTGTTTGGTTATCTTGCAATCCCGAGATAATCGTCGCCATGCTCCAAATCCATTTTAAAGCCATTTTTAAGGCATTTCGCGCATACATGAAATGAACACATTTTTCTCCAAAACTATAACAGATGCAAGCTTGTCCTGTTTGGTGGAGATGATATTTAATAAAATAAGTAGAAATCCACTAAAAGTTTTGTTTGGTTATCTTGCAATCCCGAGATAATCGTCTCCATGCTCCAAATCCATTTTAAAGCCATTTTTAAGGCATTTCGCGCATACATGAAATGAACACATTTTTCTCCAAAACTATAACAGATGCAAGCTTGTCCTGTTTGGTGGAGATGATATTTAATAAAATAAGTAGAAATCCACTAAAAGTTTTGTTTGGTTATCTTGCAATCCCGAGATAATCGTCTCCATGCTCCAAATCCATTTTAAAGCCATTTTTAAGGCATTTCGCGCATACATGAAATGAACACATTTTTCTCCAAATCTATAACAGATGCAAGCTTGTCTTGTTTGGTGGAGATGATATTTAATAAAATAAGTAGAAATCCACTAAAAGTTTTGTTTGGTTATCTTGCAATCCCGAGATAATCGTCTCCATGCTCCAAATCCATTTTAAAGCCATTTTTAAGGCATTTCGCGCATACATGAAATGAACACATTTTTCTCCAAAACTATAACAGATGCAAGCTTGTCCTGTTTGGTGGAGATGATATTTAATAAAATAAGTAGAAATCCACTAAAATTTTTGTTTGGTTATCTTGCAATCCCGAGATAATCGTCTCCATGCTCCAAATCCATTTTAAAGCCATTTTTAAGGCATTTCGCGCATACATGAAATGAACACATTTTTCTCCAAATCTATAACAGATGCAAGCTTGTCTTGTTTGGTGGAGATGATATTTAATAAAATAAGTAGAAATCCACTAAAAGTTTTGTTTGGTTATCTTGCAATCCCGAGATAATCGTCTCCATGCTCCAAATCCATTTTAAAGCCATTTTTAAGGCATTTCGCGCATACATGAAATGAACACATTTTTCTCCAAAACTATAACAGATGCAAGCTTGTCCTGTTTGGTGGAGATGATATTTAATAAAATAAGTAGAAATCCACTAAAATTTTTGTTTGGTTATCTTGCAATCCCGAGATAATCGTCTCCATGCTCCAAATCCATTTTAAAGCCATTTTTAAGGCATTTCGCGCATACATGAAATGAACACATTTTTCTCCAAAACTATAACAGATGCAAGCTTGTCCTGTTTGGTGGAGATGATATTTAATAAAATAAGTAGAAATCCACTAAAAGTTTTGTTTGGTTATATTGCAATCCCGAGATAATCGTCTCCATGCTCCAAATCCATTTTAAAGCCATTTTTAAGGCATTTCGCGCATACATGAAATGAACACATTTTTCTCCAAAACTATAACAGATGCAAGCTTGTCCTGTTTGGTGGAGATGATATTTAATAAAATAAGTAGAAATCCACTAAAAGTTTTGTTTGGTTATCTTGCAATCCCGAGATAATCGTCTCCATGCTCCAAATCCATTTTAAAGCCATTTTTAAGGCATTTCGCGCATACATGAAATGAACACATTTTTCTCCAAAACTATAACAGATGCAAGCTTGTCCTGTTTGGTGGAGATGATATTTAATAAAATAAGTAGAAATCCACTAAAAGTTTTGTTTGGTTATCTTGCAATCCCGAGATAATCGTCTCCATGCTCCAAATCCATTTTAAAGCCATTTTTAAGGCATTTCGCGCATACATGAAATGAACACATTTTTCTCCAAAACTATAACAGATGCAAGCTTGTCCTGTTTGGTGGAGATGATATTTAATAAAATAAGTAGAAATCCACTAAAAGTTTTGTTTGGTTATCTTGCAATCCCGAGATAATCGTCTCCATGCTCCAAATCCATTTTAAAGCCATTTTTAAGGCATTTCGCGCATACATGAAATGAACACATTTTTCTCCAAAACTATAACAGATGCAAGCTTGTCCTGTTTGGTGGAGATGATATTTAATAAAATAAGTAGAAATCCACTAAAAGTTTTGTTTGGTTATCTTGCAATCCCGAGATAATCGTCTCCATGCTCCAAATCCATTTTAAAGCCATTTTTAAGGCATTTCGCGCATACATGAAATGAACACATTTTTCTCCAAAACTATAACAGATGCAAGCTTGTCCTGTTTGGTGGAGATGATATTTAATAAAATAAGTAGAAATCCACTAAAAGTTTTGTTTGGTTATCTTGCAATCCCGAGATAATCGTCTCCATGCTCCAAATCCATTTTAAAGCCATTTTTAAGGCATTTCGCGCATACATGAAATGAACACATTTTTCTCCAAAACTATAACAGATGCAAGCTTGTCCTGTTTGGTGGAGATGATATTTAATAAAATAAGGAGAAATCCACTAAAAGTTTTGTTTGGTTATATTGCAATCCCGAGATAATCGTCTCCATGCTCCAAATCCATTTTAAAGCCATTTTTAAGGCATTTCGCGCATACATGAAATGAACACATTTTTCTCCAAAACTATAATAGATGCAAGCTTGTCCTGTTTGGTGGAGATGATATTTAATAAAATAAGTAGAAATACACTAAAAGTTTTGTTTGGTTATCTTGCAATCCCGAGATAATCGTCTCCATGCTCCAAATCCATTTTAAAGCCATTTTTAAGGCATTTCGCGCATACATGAAATGAACACATTTTTCTCCAAAACTATAACAGATGCAAGCTTGTCCTGTTTGGTGGAGATGATATTTAATAAAATAAGTAGAAATCCACTAAAAGTTTTGTTTGGTTATCTTGCAATCCCGAGATAATCGTCTCCATGCTCCAAATCCATTTTAAAGCCATTTCAAAGGCATTTTGCGCATACATGAAATGAACACATTTTTCTCCAAAACTATAACACATGCAAGCTTGTCCTGTTTGGTGGAGATGATATTTAATAAAATAAGTAGAAATCCACTAAAAGTTTTGTTTGGTTATCTTGCAATCCCGAGATAATCGTCTCCATGCTCCAAATCCATTTTAAAGCCATTTTTAAGGCATTTCGCGCATACATGAAATGAACACATTTTTCTCCAAAACTATAACAGATGCAAGCTTGTCCTGTTTGGTGGAGATGATATTTAATAAAATAAGTAGAAATCCACTAAAAGTTTTGTTTGGTTATCTTGCAATCCCGAGATAATCGTCTCCATGCTCCAAATCCATTTTAAAGCCATTTTTAAGGCATTTCGCGCATACATGAAATGAACACATTTTTCTCCAAATCTTTAACAGATGCAAGCTTGTCTTGTTTGGTGGAGATGATATTTAATAAAATAAGTAGAAATCCACTAAAAGTTTTGTTTGGTTATCTTGCAATCCCGAGATAATCGTCTCCATGCTCCAAATCCATTTTAAAGCCATTTTTAAGGCATTTCGCGCATAAATGAAATGAACACATTTTTCTCCAAAACTATAACAGATGCAAGCTTGTCCTGTTTGGTGGAGATTATATTTAATAAAATAAGTAGAAATCCACTAAAATTTTTGTTTGGTTATCTTGCAATCCCGAGATAATCGTCTCCATGCTCCAAATCCATTTTAAAGCCATTTTTAAGGCATTTCGCGCATACATGAAATGAACACATTTTTCTCCAAAACTATAACAGATGCAAGCTTGTCCTGTTTGGTGGAGATGATATTTAATAAAATAAGTAGAAATCCACTAAAAGTTTTGTTTGGTTATATTGCAATCCCGAGATAATCGTCTCCATGCTCCAAATCCATTTTAAAGCCATTTTTAAGGCATTTCGCGCATACATGAAATGAACACATTTTTCTCCAAAACTATAACAGATGCAAGCTTGTCCTGTTTGGTGGAGATGATATTTAATAAAATAAGTAGAAATCCACTAAAAGTTTTGTTTGGTTATCTTGCAATCCCGAGATAATCGTCTCCATGCTCCAAATCCATTTTAAAGCCATTTTTAAGGCATTTCGCGCATACATGAAATGAACACATTTTTCTCCAAAACTATAACAGATGCAAGCTTGTCCTGTTTGGTGGAGATGATATTTAATAAAATAAGTAGAAATCCACTAAAAGTTTTGTTTGGTTATCTTGCAATCCCGAGATAATCGTCTCCATGCTCCAAATCCATTTTAAAGCCATTTTTAAGGCATTTCGCGCATACATGAAATGAACACATTTTTCTCCAAAACTATAACAGATGCAAGCTTGTCCTGTTTGGTGGAGATGATATTTAATAAAATAAGTAGAAATCCACTAAAAGTTTTGTTTGGTTATATTGCAATCCCGAGATAATCGTCTCCATGCTCCAAATCCATTTTAAAGCCATTTTTAAGGCATTTCGCGCATACATGAAATGAACACATTTTTCTCCAAAACTATAACAGATGCAAGCTTGTCCTGTTTGGTGGAGATGATATTTAATAAAATAAGTAGAAATCCACTAAAAGTTTTGTTTGGTTATCTTGCAATCCCGAGATAATCGTCTCCATGCTCCAAATCCATTTTAAAGCCATTTTTAAGGCATTTCGCGCATACATGAAATGAACACATTTTTCTCCAAAACTATAACAGATGCAAGCTTGTCCTGTTTGGTGGAGATGATATTTAATAAAATAAGTAGAAATCCACTAAAAGTTTTGTTTGGTTATCTTGCAATCCCGAGATAATCGTCTCCATGCTCCAAATCCATTTTAAAGCCATTTTTAAGGCATTTCGCGCATACATGAAATGAACACATTTTTCTCCAAAACTATAACAGATGCAAGCTTGTCCTGTTTGGTGGAGATGATATTTAATAAAATAAGTAGAAATCCACTAAAAGTTTTGTTTGGTTATATTGCAATCCCGAGATAATCGTCTCCATGCTCCAAATCCATTTTAAAGCCATTTTTAAGGCATTTCGCGCATACATGAAATGAACACATTTTTCTCCAAAACTATAACAGATGCAAGCTTGTCCTGTTTGGTAGAGATGATATTTAATAAAATAAGTAGAAATCCACTAAAAGTTTTGTTTGGTTATCTTGCAATCCCGAGATAATCGTCTCCATGCTCCAAATCCATTTTAAAGCCATTTTTAAGGCATTTCGCGCATACATGAAATGAACACATTTTTCTCCAAAACTATAACAGATGCAAGCTTGTCCTGTTTGGTGGAGATGATATTTAATAAAATAAGTAGAAATCCACTAAAAGTTTTGTTTGGTTATCTTGCAATCCCGAGATAATCGTCTCCATGCTCCAAATCCATTTTAAAGCCATTTTTAAGGCATTTCGCGCATACATGAAATGAACACATTTTTCTCCAAAACTATAACAGATGCAAGCTTGTCCTGTTTGGTGGAGATGATATTTAATAAAATAAGTAGAAATCCACTAAAAGTTTTGTTTGGTTATCTTGCAATCTCGAGATAATCGTCTCCATGCTCCAAATCCATTTTAAAGCCATTTCAAAGGCATTTTGCGCATACATGAAATGAACACATTTTTCTCCAAAACTATAACACATGCAAGCTTGTCCTGTTTGGTGGAGATGATATTTAATAAAATAAGTAGAAATCCACTAAAAGTTTTGTTTGGTTATCTTGCAATCCCGAGATAATCGTCTCCATGCTCCAAATCCATTTTAAAGCCATTTTTAAGGCATTTCGCGCATACATGAAATGAACACATTTTTCTCCAAAACTATAACAGATGCAAGCTTGTCCTGTTTGGTGGAGATGATATTTAATAAAATAAGTAGAAATATACTAAAAGTTTTGTTTGGTTATCTTGCAATCCCGAGATAATCGTCTCCATGCTCCAAATCCATTTTAAAGCCATTTTTAAGGCATTTCGCGCATACATGAAATGAACACATTTTTCTCCAAAACTATAACAGATGCAAGCTTGTCCTGTTTGGTGGAGATGATATTTAATAAAATAAGTAGAAATCCACTAAAAGTTTTGTTTGGTTATCTTGCAATCCCGAGATAATCGTCTCCATGCTCCAAATCCATTTTAAAGCCATTTTTAAGGCATTTCGCGCATACATGAAATGAACACATTTTTCTCCAAAACTATAACAGATGCAAGCTTGTCCTGTTTGGTGGAGATGATATTTAATAAAATAAGTAGAAATCCACTAAAAGTTTTGTTTGGTTATCTTGCAATCCCGAGATAATCGTCTCCATGCTCCAAATCCATTTTAAAGCCATTTTTAAGGCATTTCGCGCATACATGAAATGAACACATTTTTCTCCAAAACTATAACAGATGCAAGCTTGTCCTGTTTGGTGGAGATGATATTTAATAAAATAAGTAGAAATCCACTAAAAGTTTTGTTTGGTTATCTTGCAATCCCGAGATAATCGTCTCCATGCTCCAAATCCATTTTAAAGCCATTTTTAAGGCATTGCGCGCATACATGAAATGAACACATTTTTCTCCAAAACTATAACAGATGCAAGCTTGTCCTGTTTGGTGGAGATGATATTTAATAAAATAAGTAGAAATCCACTAAAAGTTTTGTTTGGTTATATTGCAATCCCGAGATAATCGTCTCCATGCTCCAAATCCATTTTAAAGCCATTTTTAAGGCATTTCGCGCATACATGAAATGAACACATTTTTCTCCAAAACTATAATAGATGCAAGCTTGTCCTGTTTGGTGGAGATGATATGTAATAAAATAAGTAGAAATACACTAAAAGTTTTGTTTGGTTATCTTGCAATCCCGAGATAATCGTCTCCATGCTCCAAATCCATTTTAAAGCCATTTTTAAGGCATTTCGCGCATACATGAAATGAACACATTTTTCTCCAAAACTATAACAGATGCAAGCTTGTCCTGTTTGGTGGAGATGATATTTAATAAAATAAGTAGAAATCCACTAAAAGTTTTGTTTGGTTATCTTGCAATCCCGAGATAATCGTCTCCATGCTCCAAATCCATTTTAAAGCCATTTTTAAGGCATTGCGCGCATACATGAAATGAACACATTTTTCTCCAAATCTTTAACAGATGCAAGCTTGTCTTGTTTGGTGGAGATGATATTTAATAAAATAAGTAGAAATCCACTAAAAGTTTTGTTTGGTTATCTTGCAATCCCGAGATAATCGTCTCCATGCTCCAAATCCATTTTAAAGCCATTTTTAAGGCATTTCGCGCATAAATGAAATGAACACATTTTTCTCCAAAACTATAACAGATGCAAGCTTGTCCTGTTTGGTGGAGATTATATTTAATAAAATAAGTAGAAATCCACTAAAATTTTTGTTTGGTTATCTTGCAATCCCGAGATAATCGTCTCCATGCTCCAAATCCATTTTAAAGCCATTTTTAAGGCATTTCGCGCATACATGAAATGAACACATTTTTCTCCAAAACTATAACAGATGCAAGCTTGTCCTGTTTGGTGGAGATGATATTTAATAAAATAAGTAGAAATCCACTAAAAGTTTTGTTTGGTTATATTGCAATCCCGAGATAATCGTCTCCATGCTCCAAATCCATTTTAAAGCCATTTTTAAGGCATTTCGCGCATACATGAAATGAACACATTTTTCTCCAAAACTATAACAGATGCAAGCTTGTCCTGTTTGGTGGAGATGATATTTAATAAAATAAGTAGAAATCCACTAAAAGTTTTGTTTGGTTATCTTGCAATCCCGAGATAATCGTCTCCATGCTCCAAATCCATTTTAAAGCCATTTTTAAGGCATTTCGCGCATACATGAAATGAACACATTTTTCTCCAAAACTATAACAGATGCAAGCTTGTCCTGTTTGGTGGAGATGATATTTAATAAAATAAGTAGAAATCCACTAAAAGTTTTGTTTGGTTATCTTGCAATCCCGAGATAATCGTCTCCATGCTCCAAATCCATTTTAAAGCCATTTTTAAGGCATTTCGCGCATACATGAAATGAACACATTTTTCTCCAAAACTATAACAGATGCAAGCTTGTCCTGTTTGGTGGAGATGATATTTAATAAAATAAGTAGAAATCCACTAAAAGTTTTGTTTGGTTATATTGCAATCCCGAGATAATCGTCTCCATGCTCCAAATCCATTTTAAAGCCATTTTTAAGGCATTTCGCGCATACATGAAATGAACACATTTTTCTCCAAAACTATAACAGATGCAAGCTTGTCCTGTTTGGTAGAGATGATATTTAATAAAATAAGTAGAAATCCACTAAAAGTTTTGTTTGGTTATCTTGCAATCCCGAGATAATCGTCTCCATGCTCCAAATCCATTTTAAAGCCATTTTTAAGGCATTTCGCGCATACATGAAATGAACACATTTTTCTCCAAAACTATAACAGATGCAAGCTTGTCCTGTTTGGTGGAGATGATATTTAATAAAATAAGTAGAAATCCACTAAAAGTTTTGTTTGGTTATCTTGCAATCCCGAGATAATCGTCTCCATGCTCCAAATCCATTTTAAAGCCATTTTTAAGGCATTTCGCGCATACATGAAATGAACACATTTTTCTCCAAAACTATAACAGATGCAAGCTTGTCCTGTTTGGTGGAGATGATATTTAATAAAATAAGTAGAAATCCACTAAAAGTTTTGTTTGGTTATCTTGCAATCTCGAGATAATCGTCTCCATGCTCCAAATCCATTTTAAAGCCATTTCAAAGGCATTTTGCGCATACATGAAATGAACACATTTTTCTCCAAAACTATAACACATGCAAGCTTGTCCTGTTTGGTGGAGATGATATTTAATAAAATAAGTAGAAATCCACTAAAAGTTTTGTTTGGTTATCTTGCAATCCCGAGATAATCGTCTCCATGCTCCAAATCCATTTTAAAGCCATTTTTAAGGCATTTCGCGCATACATGAAATGAACACATTTTTCTCCAAAACTATAACAGATGCAAGCTTGTCCTGTTTGGTGGAGATGATATTTAATAAAATAAGTAGAAATATACTAAAAGTTTTGTTTGGTTATCTTGCAATCCCGAGATAATCGTCTCCATGCTCCAAATCCATTTTAAAGCCATTTTTAAGGCATTTCGCGCATACATGAAATGAACACATTTTTCTCCAAAACTATAACAGATGCAAGCTTGTCCTGTTTGGTGGAGATGATATTTAATAAAATAAGTAGAAATCCACTAAAAGTTTTGTTTGGTTATCTTGCAATCCCGAGATAATCGTCTCCATGCTCCAAATCCATTTTAAAGCCATTTTTAAGGCATTTCGCGCATACATGAAATGAACACATTTTTCTCCAAAACTATAACAGATGCAAGCTTGTCCTGTTTGGTGGAGATGATATTTAATAAAATAAGTAGAAATCCACTAAAAGTTTTGTTTGGTTATCTTGCAATCCCGAGATAATCGTCTCCATGCTCCAAATCCATTTTAAAGCCATTTTTAAGGCATTTCGCGCATACATGAAATGAACACATTTTTCTCCAAAACTATAACAGATGCAAGCTTGTCCTGTTTGGTGGAGATGATATTTAATAAAATAAGTAGAAATCCACTAAAAGTTTTGTTTGGTTATCTTGCAATCCCGAGATAATCGTCTCCATGCTCCAAATCCATTTTAAAGCCATTTTTAAGGCATTGCGCGCATACATGAAATGAACACATTTTTCTCCAAAACTATAACAGATGCAAGCTTGTCCTGTTTGGTGGAGATGATATTTAATAAAATAAGTAGAAATCCACTAAAAGTTTTGTTTGGTTATATTGCAATCCCGAGATAATCGTCTCCATGCTCCAAATCCATTTTAAAGCCATTTTTAAGGCATTTCGCGCATACATGAAATGAACACATTTTTCTCCAAAACTATAATAGATGCAAGCTTGTCCTGTTTGGTGGAGATGATATGTAATAAAATAAGTAGAAATACACTAAAAGTTTTGTTTGGTTATCTTGCAATCCCGAGATAATCGTCTCCATGCTCCAAATCCATTTTAAAGCCATTTTTAAGGCATTTCGCGCATACATGAAATGAACACATTTTTCTCCAAAACTATAACAGATGCAAGCTTGTCCTGTTTGGTGGAGATGATATTTAATAAAATAAGTAGAAATCCACTAAAAGTTTTGTTTGGTTATCTTGCAATCCCGAGATAATCGTCTCCATGCTCCAAATCCATTTTAAAGCCATTTTTAAGGCATTGCGCGCATACATGAAATGAACACATTTTTCTCCAAAACTATAACAGATGCAAGCTTGTCCTGTTTGGTGGAGATGATATTTAATAAAATAAGTAGAAATCCACTAAAAGTTTTGTTTGGTTATATTGCAATCCCGAGATAATCGTCTCCATGCTCCAAATCCATTTTAAAGCCATTTTTAAGGCATTTCGCGCATACATGAAATGAACACATTTTTCTCCAAAACTATAATAGATGCAAGCTTGTCCTGTTTGGTGGAGATGATATGTAATAAAATAAGTAGAAATACACTAAAAGTTTTGTTTGGTTATCTTGCAATCCCGAGATAATCGTCTCCATGCTCCAAATCCATTTTAAAGCCATTTTTAAGGCATTTCGCGCATACATGAAATGAACACATTTTTCTCCAAAACTATAACAGATGCAAGCTTGTCCTGTTTGGTGGAGATGATATTTAATAAAATAAGTAGAAATCCACTAAAAGTTTTGTTTGGTTATCTTGCAATCCCGAGATAATCGTCTCCATGCTCCAAATCCATTTTAAAGCCATTTTTAAGGCATTTCGCGCATACATGAAATGAACACATTTTTCTCCAAATCTTTAACAGATGCAAGCTTGTCTTGTTTGGTGGAGATGATATTTAATAAAATAAGTAGAAATCCACTAAAAGTTTTGTTTGGTTATCTTGCAATCCCGAGATAATCGTCTCCATGCTCCAAATCCATTTTAAAGCCATTTTTAAGGCATTTCGCGCATAAATGAAATGAACACATTTTTCTCCAAAACTATAACAGATGCAAGCTTGTCCTGTTTGGTGGAGATGATATTTAATAAAATAAGTAGAAATCCACTAAAATTTTTGTTTGGTTATCTTGCAATCCCGAGATAATCGTCTCCATGCTCCAAATCCATTTTAAAGCCATTTTTAAGGCATTTCAAGCATACATGAAATGAACACATTTTTCTCCAAAACTATAACAGATGCAAGCTTGTCCTGTTTGGTGGAGATGATATTTAATAAAATAAGTAGAAATCCACTAAAAGTTTTGTTTGGTTATATTGCAATCCCGAGATAATCGTCTCCATGCTCCAAATCCATTTTAAAGCCATTTTTAAGGCATTTCGCGCATACATGAAATGAACACATTTTTCTCCAAAACTATAACAGATGCAAGCTTGTCCTGTTTGGTGGAGATGATATTTAATAAAATAAGTAGAAATCCACTAAAAGTTTTGTTTGGTTATCTTGCAATCCCGAGATAATCGTCTCCATGCTCCAAATCCATTTTAAAGCCATTTTTAAGGCATTTCGCGCATACATGAAATGAACACATTTTTCTCCAAAACTATAACAGATGCAAGCTTGTCCTGTTTGGTGGAGATGATATTTAATAAAATAAGTAGAAATCCACTAAAAGTTTTGTTTGGTTATCTTGCAATCCCGAGATAATCGTCTCCATGCTCCAAATCCATTTTAAAGCCATTTTTAAGGCATTTCGCGCATACATGAAATGAACACATTTTTCTCCAAAACTATAACAGATGCAAGCTTGTCTTGTTTGGTGGAGATGATATTTAATAAAATAAGTAGAAATCCACTAAAAGTTTTGTTTGGTTATCTTGCAATCCCGAGATAATCGTCTCCATGCTCCAAATCCATTTTAAAGCCATTTTTAAGGCATTTCGCGCATACATGAAATGAACACATTTTTCTCCAAAACTATAACAGATGCAAGCTTGTCCTGTTTGGTGGAGATGATATTTAATAAAATAAGTAGAAATCCACTAAAAGTTTTGTTTGGTTATATTGCAATCCCGAGATAATCGTCTCCATGCTCCAAATCCATTTTAAAGCCATTTTTAAGGCATTTCGCGCATACATGAAATGAACACATTTTTCTCCAAAACTATAACAGATGCAAGCTTGTCCTGTTTGGTGGAGATGATATTTAATAAAATAAGTAGAAATCCACTAAAAGTTTTGTTTGGTTATCTTGCAATCCCGAGATAATCGTCTCCATGCTCCAAATCCATTTTAAAGCCATTTTTAAGGCATTTCGCGCATACATGAAATGAACACATTTTTCTCCAAAACTATAACAGATGCAAGCTTGTCCTGTTTGGTGGAGATGATATTTAATAAAATAAGTAGAAATCCACTAAAAGTTTTGTTTGGTTATCTTGCAATCCCGAGATAATCGTCTCCATGCTCCAAATCCATTTTAAAGCCATTTTTAAGGCATTTCGCGCATACATGAAATGAACACATTTTTCTCCAAATCTATAACAGATGCAAGCTTGTCTTGTTTGGTGGAGATGATATTTAATAAAATAAGTAGAAATCCACTAAAAGTTTTGTTTGGTTATCTTGCAATCCCGAGATAATCGTCTCCATGCTCCAAATCCATTTTAAAGCCATTTTTAAGGCATTTCGCGCATACATGAAATGAACACATTTTTCTCCAAAACTATAACAGATGCAAGCTTGTCCTGTTTGGTGGAGATGATATTTAATAAAATAAGTAGAAATCCACTAAAAGTTTTGTTTGGTTGTATTGCAATCCCGAGATAATCGTCTCCATGCTCCAAATCCATTTTAAAGCCATTTTTAAGGCATTTCGCGCATACATGAAATGAACACATTTTTCTCCAAAACTATAACAGATGCAAGCTTGTCCTGTTTGGTGGAGATGATATTTAATAAAATAAGTAGAAATCCACTAAAAGTTTTGTTTGGTTGTATTGCAATCCCGAGATAATCGTCTCCATGCTCCAAATCCATTTTAAAGCCATTTTTAAGGCATTTCGCGCATACATGAAATGAACACATTTTTCTCCAAAACTATAACAGATGCAAGCTTGTCCTGTTTGGTGGAGATGATATTTAATAAAATAAGTAGAAATCCACTAAAATTTTTGTTTGGTTATCTTGCAATCCCGAGATAATCGTCTCCATGCTCCAAATCCATTTTAAAGCCATTTTTAAGGCATTTCGCGCATACATGAAATGAACACATTTTTCTCCAAAACTATAACAGATGCAAGCTTGTCCTGTTTGGTGGAGATGATATTTAATAAAATAAGTAGAAATCCACTAAAAGTTTTGTTTGGTTATCTTGCAATCCCGAGATAATCGTCTCCATGCTCCAAATCCATTTTAAAGCCATTTTTAAGGCATTTCGCGCATACATGAAATGAACACATTTTTCTCCAAAACTATAACAGATGCAAGCTTGTCCTGTTTGGTGGAGATGATATTTAATAAAATAAGTAGAAATCCACTAAAAGTTTTGTTTGGTTATCTTGCAATCCCGAGATAATCGTCTCCATGCTCCAAATCCATTTTAAAGCCATTTTTAAGGCATTTCGCGCATACATGAAATTAACACATTTTTCTCCAAAACTAAAACAGATGCAAGCTTGTCCTGTTTGGTGGAGATGATATTTAATAAAATAAGTAGAAATCCACTAAAAGTTTTGTTTGGTTATATTGCAATCCCGAGATAATCGTCTCCATGCTCCAAATCCATTTTAAAGCCATTTTTAAGGCATTTCGCGCATACATGAAATGAACACATTTTTCTCCAAAACTATAACAGATGCAAGCTTGTCCTGTTTGGTGGAGATGATATTTAATAAAATAAGTAGAAATCCACTAAAAGTTTTGTTTGGTTATCTTGCAATCCCGAGATAATCGTCTCCATGCTCCAAATCCATTTTAAAGCCATTTTTAAGGCATTTCGCGCATACATAAAATGAACACATTTTTCTCCAAAACTATAACAGATGCAAGCTTGTCCTGTTTGGTGGAGATGATATTTAATAAAATAAGTAGAAATCCACTAAAAGTTTTGTTTGGTTATCTTGCAATCCCGAGATAATCGTCTCCATGCTCCAAATCCATTTTAAAGCCATTTTTAAGGCATTTCGCGCATACATGAAATGAACACATTTTTCTCCAAAACTATAACAGATGCAAGCTTGTCCTGTTTGGTGGAGATGATATTTAATAAAATAAGTAGAAATCCACTAAAAGTTTTGTTTGGTTATCTTGCAATCCCGAGATAATCGTCTCCATGCTCCAAATCCATTTTAAAGCCATTTTTAAGGCATTTCGCGCATACATGAAATGAACACATTTTTCTCCAAAACTATAACAGATGCAAGCTTGTCCTGTTTGGTGGAGATAATATTTAATAAAATAAGTAGAAATCTACTAAAAGTTTCGTTTGTTTATATTGCCATCCTAAGATAATCGTCTCCATGCTCCAAATCCATTTTAAAGCCATTTCAAAGGCATTTTACGCATACATGAAATGAACACATTTTTCTCCAAAACTATAACACATGCAAGCTTGTCCTGTTTGGTGGAGATGATATTTAATAAAATAAGTAGAAATCCACTAAAAGTTTTGTTTGGTTATCTTGCAATCCCGAGATAATCGTCTCCATGCTCCAAATCCATTTTAAAGCCATTTTTAAGGCATTTCGCGCATACATGAAATGAACACGTTTTTCTCCAAAACTATAACAGATGCAAGCTTGTCCTGTTTGGTGGAGATGATATTTAATAAAATAAGTAGAAATCCACTAAAAGTTTTGTTTGGTTATCTTGCAATCCCGAGATAATCGTCTCCATGCTCCAAATCCATTTTAAAGCCATTTTTAAGGCATTTCGCGCATACATGAAATGAACACATTTTTCTCCAAAACTATAACAGATGCAAGCTTGTCCTGTTTGGTGGAGAAGATATTTAATAAAATAAGTAGAAATCCACTAAAAGTTTTGTTTGGTTATCTTGCAATCCCGAGATAATCGTCTCCATGCTCCAAATCCATTTTAAAGCCATTTTTAAGGCATTTCGCGCATACATGAAATGAACACATTTTTCTCCAAAACTATAACAGATGCAAGCTTGTCCTGTTTGGTGGAGATGATATTTAATAAAATAAGTAGAAATCCACTAAAAGTTTTGTTTGGTTATATTGCAATCCCGAGATAATCGTCTCCATGCTCCAAATCCATTTTAAAGCCATTTTTAAGGCATTTCGCGCATACATGAAATGAACACATTTTTCTCCAAAACTATAATAGATGCAAGCTTGTCCTGTTTGGTGGAGATGATATTTAATAAAATAAGTAGAAATACACTAAAAGTTTTGTTTGGTTATCTTGCAATCCCGAGATAATCGTCTCCATGCTCCAAATCCATTTTAAAGCCATTTTTAAGGCATTTCGCGCATACATGAAATGAACACATTTTTCTCCAAAACTATAACAGATGCAAGCTTGTCCTGTTTGGTGGAGATGATATTTAATAAAATAAGTAGAAATCCACTAAAAGTTTTGTTTGGTTATCTTGCAATCCCGAGATAATCGTCTCCATGCTCCAAATCCATTTTAAAGCCATTTCAAAGGCATTTTGCGCATACATGAAATGAACACATTTTTCTCCAAAACTATAACACATGCAAGCTTGTCCTGTTTGGTGGAGATGATATTTAATAAAATAAGTAGAAATCCACTAAAAGTTTTGTTTGGTTATCTTGCAATCCCGAGATAATCGTCTCCATGCTCCAAATCCATTTTAAAGCCATTTTTAAGGCATTTCGCGCATACATGAAATGAACACATTTTTCTCCAAAACTATAACAGATGCAAGCTTGTCCTGTTTGGTGGAGATAATATTTAATAAAATAAGTAGAAATCTACTAAAAGTTTCGTTTGTTTATATTGCCATCCTAAGATAATCGTCTCCATGCTCCAAATCCATTTTAAAGCCATTTCAAAGGCATTTTGCGCATACATGAAATGAACACATTTTTCTCCAAAACTATAACATATGCAAGCTTGTCCTGTTTGGTGGAGATGATATTTAATAAAATAAGTAGAAATCCACTAAAAGTTTTGTTTGGTTATCTTGCAATCCCGAGATAATCGTCTCCATGCTCCAAATCCATTTTAAAGCCATTTTTAAGGCATTTCGCGCATACATGAAATGAACACATTTTTCTCCAAAACTATAACAGATGCAAGCTTGTCCTGTTTGGTGGAGATAATATTTAATAAAATAAGTAGAAATCTACTAAAAGTTTCGTTTGTTTATATTGCCATCCTAAGATAATCGTCTCCATGCTCCAAATCCATTTTAAAGCCATTTCAAAGGCATTTTGCGCATACATGAAATGAACACATTTTTCTCCAAAACTATAACACATGCAAGCTTGTCCTGTTTGGTGGAGATGATATTTAATAAAATAAGTAGAAATCCACTAAAAGTTTTGTTTGGTTATCTTGCAATCCCGAGATAATCGTCTCCATGCTCCAAATCCATTTTAAAGCCATTTTTAAGGCATTTCGCGCATACATGAAATGAACACATTTTTCTCCAAAACTATAACAGATGCAAGCTTGTCCTGTTTGGTGGAGATGATATTTAATAAAATAAGTAGAAATCCACTAAAAGTTTTGCTTGGTTATCTTGCAATCCCGAGATAATCGTCTCCATGCTCCAAATCCATTTTAAAGCCATTTTTAAGGCATTTCGCGCATACATGAAATGAACACATTTTTCTCCAAAACTATAACAGATGCAAGCTTGTCCTGTTTGGTGGAGATGATATTTAATAAAATAAGTAGAAATCCACTAAAAGTTTTGTTTGGTTATCTTGCAATCCCGAGATAATCGTCTCCATGCTCCAAATCCATTTTAAAGCCATTTTTAAGGCATTTCGCGCATACATGAAATGAACACATTTTTCTCCAAAACTATAACAGATGCAAGCTTGTCCTGTTTGGTGGAGAAGATATTTAATAAAATAAGTAGAAATCCACTAAAAGTTTTGTTTGGTTATCTTGCAATCCCGAGATAATCGTCTCCATGCTCCAAATCCATTTTAAAGCCATTTTTAAGGCATTTCGCGCATACATGAAATGAACACATTTTTCTCCAAAACTATAACAGATGCAAGCTTGTCCTGTTTGGTGGAGATGATATTTAATAAAATAAGTAGAAATCCACTAAAAGTTTTGTTTGGTTATATTGCAATCCCGAGATAATCGTCTCCATGCTCCAAATCCATTTTAAAGCCATTTTTAAGGCATTTCGCGCATACATGAAATGAACACATTTTTCTCCAAAACTATAATAGATGCAAGCTTGTCCTGTTTGGTGGAGATGATATTTAATAAAATAAGTAGAAATACACTAAAAGTTTTGTTTGGTTATCTTGCAATCCCGAGATAATCGTCTCCATGCTCCAAATCCATTTTAAAGCCATTTTTAAGGCATTTCGCGCATACATGAAATGAACACATTTTTCTCCAAAACTATAACAGATGCAAGCTTGTCCTGTTTGGTGGAGATGATATTTAATAAAATAAGTAGAAATCCACTAAAAGTTTTGTTTGGTTATCTTGCAATCCCGAGATAATCGTCTCCATGCTCCAAATCCATTTTAAAGCCATTTCAAAGGCATTTTGCGCATACATGAAATGAACACATTTTTCTCCAAAACTATAACACATGCAAGCTTGTCCTGTTTGGTGGAGATGATATTTAATAAAATAAGTAGAAATCCACTAAAAGTTTTGTTTGGTTATCTTGCAATCCCGAGATAATCGTCTCCATGCTCCAAATCCATTTTAAAGCCATTTTTAAGGCATTTCGCGCATACATGAAATGAACACATTTTTCTCCAAAACTATAACAGATGCAAGCTTGTCCTGTTTGGTGGAGATAATATTTAATAAAATAAGTAGAAATCTACTAAAAGTTTCGTTTGTTTATATTGCCATCCTAAGATAATCGTCTCCATGCTCCAAATCCATTTTAAAGCCATTTCAAAGGCATTTTGCGCATAAATGAAATGAACACATTTTTCTCCAAAACTATAACATATGCAAGCTTGTCCTGTTTGGTGGAGATGATATTTAATAAAATAAGTAGAAATCCACTAAAAGTTTTGTTTGGTTATCTTGCAATCCCGAGATAATCGTCTCCATGCTCCAAATCCATTTTAAAGCCATTTTTAAGGCATTTCGCGCATACATGAAATGAACACATTTTTCTCCAAAACTATAACAGATGCAAGCTTGTCCTGTTTGGTGGAGATAATATTTAATAAAATAAGTAGAAATCTACTAAAAGTTTCGTTTGTTTATATTGCCATCCTAAGATAATCGTCTCCATGCTCCAAATCCATTTTAAAGCCATTTCAAAGGCATTTTGCGCATACATGAAATGAACACATTTTTCTCCAAAACTATAACACATGCAAGCTTGTCCTGTTTGGTGGAGATGATATTTAATAAAATAAGTAGAAATCCACTAAAAGTTTTGTTTGGTTATCTTGCAATCCCGAGATAATCGTCTCCATGCTCCAAATCCATTTTAAAGCCATTTTTAAGGCATTTCGCGCATACATGAAATGAACACATTTTTCTCCAAAACTATAACAGATGCAAGCTTGTCCTGTTTGGTGGAGATGATAATTAATAAAATAAGTAGAAATCCACTAAAAGTTTTGTTTGGTTATCTTGCAATCCCGAGATAATCGTCTCCATGCTCCAAATCCATTTTAAAGCCATTTTTAAGGCATTTCGCGCATACATGAAATGAACACATTTTTCTCCAAAACTATAACAGATGCAAGCTTGTCCTGTTTGGTGGAGATAATATTTAATAAAATAAGTAGAAATCTACTAAAAGTTTCGTTTGTTTATATTGCCATCCTAAGATAATCGTCTCCATGCTCCAAATCCATTTTAAAGCCATTTCAAAGGCATTTTACGCATACATGAAATGAACACATTTTTCTCCAAAACTATAACACATGCAAGCTTGTCCTGTTTGGTGGAGATGATATTTAATAAAATAAGTAGAAATCCACTAAAAGTTTTGTTTGGTTATCTTGCAATCCCGAGATAATCGTCTCCATGCTCCAAATCCATTTTAAAGCCATTTTTAAGGCATTTCGCGCATACATGAAATGAACACATTTTTCTCCAAAACTATAACAGATGCAAGCTTGTCCTGTTTGGTGGAGATGATATTTAATAAAATAAGTAGAAATCCACTAAAAGTTTTGTTTGGTTATCTTGCAATCCCGAGATAATCGTCGCCATGCTCCAAATCCATTTTAAAGCCATTTTTAAGGCATTTCGCGCATACATGAAATGAACACATTTTTCTCCAAAACTATAACAGATGCAAGCTTGTCCTGTTTGGTGGAGATGATATTTAATAAAATAAGTAGAAATCCACTAAAAGTGTTGCTTGGTTATCTTGCAATCCCGAGATAATCGTCTCCATGCTCCAAATCCATTTTAAAGCCATTTTTAAGGCATTTCGCGCATACATGAAATGAACACATTTTTCTCCAAAACTATAACAGATGCAAGCTTGTCTTGTTTGGTGGAGATGATATTTAATAAAATAAGTAGAAATCCACTAAAAGTTTTGTTTGGTTATCTTGCAATCCCGAGATAATCGTCTCCATGCTCCAAATCCATTTTAAAGCCATTTTTAAGGCATTTCGCGCATACATGAAATGAACACATTTTTCTCCAAAACTATAACAGATGCAAGCTTGTCCTGTTTGGTGGAGATGATATTTAATAAAATAAGTAGAAATCCACTAAAAGTTTTGTTTGGTTATCTTGCAATCCCGAGATAATCGTCTCCATGCTCCAAATCCATTTTAAAGCCATTTTTAAGGCATTTCGCGCATACATGAAATGAACACATTTTTCTCCAAAACTATAACAGATGCAAGCTTGTCCTGTTTGGTGGAGATGATATTTAATAAAATAAGTAGAAATCCACTAAAAGTTTTGTTTGGTTATATTGCAATCCCGAGATAATCGTCTCCATGCTCCAAATCCATTTTAAAGCCATTTTTAAGGCATTTCGCGCATACATGAAATGAACACATTTTTCTCCAAAACTATAATAGATGCAAGCTTGTCCTGTTTGGTGGAGATGATATTTAATAAAATAAGTAGAAATACACTAAAAGTTTTGTTTGGTTATCTTGCAATCCCGAGATAATCGTCTCCATGCTCCAAATCCATTTTAAAGCCATTTTTAAGGCATTTCGCGCATACATGAAATGAACACATTTTTCTCCAAAACTATAACAGATGCAAGCTTGTCCTGTTTGGTGGAGATGATATTTAATAAAATAAGTAGAAATCCACTAAAAGTTTTGTTTGGTTATCTTGCAATCCCGAGATAATCGTCTCCATGCTCCAAATCCATTTTAAAGCCATTTCAAAGGCATTTTGCGCATACATGAAATGAACACATTTTTCTCCAAAACTATAACACATGCAAGCTTGTCCTGTTTGGTGGAGATGATATTTAATAAAATAAGTAGAAATCCACTAAAAGTTTTGTTTGGTTATCTTGCAATCCCGAGATAATCGTCTCCATGCTCCAAATCCATTTTAAAGCCATTTTTAAGGCATTTCGCGCATACATGAAATGAACACATTTTTCTCCAAAACTATAACAGATGCAAGCTTGTCCTGTTTGGTGGAGATAATATTTAATAAAATAAGTAGAAATCTACTAAAAGTTTCGTTTGTTTATATTGCCATCCTAAGATAATCGTCTCCATGCTCCAAATCCATTTTAAAGCCATTTCAAAGGCATTTTGCGCATACATGAAATGAACACATTTTTCTCCAAAACTATAACACATGCAAGCTTGTCCTGTTTGGTGGAGATGATATTTAATAAAATAAGTAGAAATCCACTAAAAGTTTTGTTTGGTTATCTTGCAATCCCGAGATAATCGTCTCCATGCTCCAAATCCATTTTAAAGCCATTTTTAAGGCATTTCGCGCATACATGAAATGAACACATTTTTCTCCAAAACTATAACAGATGCAAGCTTGTCCTGTTTGGTGGAGATGATATTTAATAAAATAAGTAGAAATCCACTAAAAGTTTTGTTTGGTTATCTTGCAATCCCGAGATAATCGTCGCCATGCTCCAAATCCATTTTAAAGCCATTTTTAAGGCATTTCGCGCATACATGAAATGAACACATTTTTCTCCAAAACTATAACAGATGCAAGCTTGTCCTGTTTGGTGGAGATGATATTTAATAAAATAAGTAGAAATCCACTAAAAGTTTTGTTTGGTTATCTTGCAATCCCGAGATAATCGTCTCCATGCTCCAAATCCATTTTAAAGCCATTTTTAAGGCATTTCGCGCATACATGAAATGAACACATTTTTCTCCAAAACTATAACAGATGCAAGCTTCTCCTGTTTGGTGGAGATGATATTTAATAAAATAAGTAGAAATCCACTAAAAGTTTTGTTTGGTTATCTTGCAATCCCGAGATAATCGTCTCCATGCTCCAAATCCATTTTAAAGCCATTTTTAAGGCATTTCGCGCATACATGAAATGAACACATTTTTCTCCAAAACTATAACAGATGCACGCTTGTCCTGTTTGGTGGAGATAATATTTAATAAAATAAGTAGAAATCTACTAAAAGTTTCGTTTGTTTATATTGCCATCCTAAGATAATCGTCTCCATGCTCCAAATCCATTTTAAAGCCATTTCAAAGGCATTTTACGCATACATGAAATGAACACATTTTTCTCCAAAACTATAACACATGCAAGCTTGTCCTGTTTGGTGGAGATGATATTTAATAAAATAAGTAGAAATCCACTAAAAGTTTTGTTTGGTTATCTTGCAATCCCGAGATAATCGTCTCCATGCTCCAAATCCATTTTAAAGCCATTTTTAAGGCATTTCGCGCATACATGAAATGAACACATTTTTCTCCAAAACTATAACAGATGCAAGCTTGTCCTGTTTGGTGGAGATGATAATTAATAAAATAAGTAGAAATCCACTAAAAGTTTTGTTTGGTTATCTTGCAATCCCGAGATAATCGTCTCCATGCTCCAAATCCATTTTAAAGCCATTTTTAAGGCATTTCGCGCATACATGAAATGAACACATTTTTCTCCAAAACTATAACAGATGCAAGCTTGTCCTGTTTGGTGGAGATAATATTTAATAAAATAAGTAGAAATCTACTAAAAGTTTCGTTTGTTTATATTGCCATCCTAAGATAATCGTCTCCATGCTCCAAATCCATTTTAAAGCCATTTCAAAGGCATTTTACGCATACATGAAATGAACACATTTTTCTCCAAAACTATAACACATGCAAGCTTGTCCTGTTTGGTGGAGATGATATTTAATAAAATAAGTAGAAATCCACTAAAAGTTTTGTTTGGTTATCTTGCAATCCCGAGATAATCGTCTCCATGCTCCAAATCCATTTTAAAGCCATTTTTAAGGCATTTCGCGCATACATGAAATGAACACATTTTTCTCCAAAACTATAACAGATGCAAGCTTGTCCTGTTTGGTGGAGATGATATTTAATAAAATAAGTAGAAATCCACTAAAAGTTTTGTTTGGTTATCTTGCAATCCCGAGATAATCGTCGCCATGCTCCAAATCCATTTTAAAGCCATTTTTAAGGCATTTCGCGCATACATGAAATGAACACATTTTTCTCCAAAACTATAACAGATGCAAGCTTGTCCTGTTTGGTGGAGATGATATTTAATAAAATAAGTAGAAATCCACTAAAAGTGTTGCTTGGTTATCTTGCAATCCCGAGATAATCGTCTCCATGCTCCAAATCCATTTTAAAGCCATTTTTAAGGCATTTCGCGCATACATGAAATGAACACATTTTTCTCCAAAACTATAACAGATGCAAGCTTGTCTTGTTTGGTGGAGATGATATTTAATAAAATAAGTAGAAATCCACTAAAAGTTTTGTTTGGTTATCTTGCAATCCCGAGATAATCGTCTCCATGCTCCAAATCCATTTTAAAGCCATTTTTAAGGCATTTCGCGCATACATGAAATGAACACATTTTTCTCCAAAACTATAACAGATGCAAGCTTGTCCTGTTTGGTGGAGATGATATTTAATAAAATAAGTAGAAATCCACTAAAAGTTTTGTTTGGTTATCTTGCAATCCCGAGATAATCGTCTCCATGCTCCAAATCCATTTTAAAGCCATTTTTAAGGCATTTCGCGCATACATGAAATGAACACATTTTTCTCCAAAACTATAACAGATGCAAGCTTGTCCTGTTTGGTGGAGATGATATTTAATAAAATAAGTAGAAATCCACTAAAAGTTTTGTTTGGTTATATTGCAATCCCGAGATAATCGTCTCCATGCTCCAAATCCATTTTAAAGCCATTTTTAAGGCATTTCGCGCATACATGAAATGAACACATTTTTCTCCAAAACTATAATAGATGCAAGCTTGTCCTGTTTGGTGGAGATGATATTTAATAAAATAAGTAGAAATACACTAAAAGTTTTGTTTGGTTATCTTGCAATCCCGAGATAATCGTCTCCATGCTCCAAATCCATTTTAAAGCCATTTTTAAGGCATTTCGCGCATACATGAAATGAACACATTTTTCTCCAAAACTATAACAGATGCAAGCTTGTCCTGTTTGGTGGAGATGATATTTAATAAAATAAGTAGAAATCCACTAAAAGTTTTGTTTGGTTATCTTGCAATCCCGAGATAATCGTCGCCATGCTCCAAATCCATTTTAAAGCCATTTTTAAGGCATTTCGCGCATACATGAAATGAACACATTTTTCTCCAAAACTATAACAGATGCAAGCTTGTCCTGTTTGGTGGAGATGATATTTAATAAAATAAGTAGAAATCCACTAAAAGTTTTGTTTGGTTATCTTGCAATCCCGAGATAATCGTCTCCATGCTCCAAATCCATTTTAAAGCCATTTTTAAGGCATTTCGCGCATACATGAAATGAACACATTTTTCTCCAAAACTATAACAGATGCAAGCTTCTCCTGTTTGGTGGAGATATTTAATAAAATAAGTAGAAATCCACTAAAAGTTTTGTTTGGTTATCTTGCAATCCCGAGATAATCGTCTCCATGCTCCAAATCCATTTTAAAGCCATTTTTAAGGCATTTCGCGCATACATGAAATGAACACATTTTTCTCCAAAACTATAACAGATGCACGCTTGTCCTGTTTGGTGGAGATAATATTTAATAAAATAAGTAGAAATCTACTAAAAGTTTCGTTTGTTTATATTGCCATCCTAAGATAATCGTCTCCATGCTCCAAATCCATTTTAAAGCCATTTCAAAGGCATTTTACGCATACATGAAATGAACACATTTTTCTCCAAAACTATAACACATGCAAGCTTGTCCTGTTTGGTGGAGATGATATTTAATAAAATAAGTAGAAATCCACTAAAAGTTTTGTTTGGTTATCTTGCAATCCCGAGATAATCGTCTCCATGCTCCAAATCCATTTTAAAGCCATTTTTAAGGCATTTCGCGCATACATGAAATGAACACATTTTTCTCCAAAACTATAACAGATGCAAGCTTGTCCTGTTTGGTGGAGATGATAATTAATAAAATAAGTAGAAATCCACTAAAAGTTTTGTTTGGTTATCTTGCAATCCCGAGATAATCGTCTCCATGCTCCAAATCCATTTTAAAGCCATTTTTAAGGCATTTCGCGCATACATGAAATGAACACATTTTTCTCCAAAACTATAACAGATGCAAGCTTGTCCTGTTTGGTGGAGATAATATTTAATAAAATAAGTAGAAATCTACTAAAAGTTTCGTTTGTTTATATTGCCATCCTAAGATAATCGTCTCCATGCTCCAAATCCATTTTAAAGCCATTTCAAAGGCATTTTACGCATACATGAAATGAACACATTTTTCTCCAAAACTATAACACATGCAAGCTTGTCCTGTTTGGTGGAGATGATATTTAATAAAATAAGTAGAAATCCACTAAAAGTTTTGTTTGGTTATCTTGCAATCCCGAGATAATCGTCTCCATGCTCCAAATCCATTTTAAAGCCATTTTTAAGGCATTTCGCGCATACATGAAATGAACACATTTTTCTCCAAAACTATAACAGATGCAAGCTTGTCCTGTTTGGTGGAGATGATATTTAATAAAATAAGTAGAAATCCACTAAAAGTTTTGTTTGGTTATCTTGCAATCCCGAGATAATCGTCGCCATGCTCCAAATCCATTTTAAAGCCATTTTTAAGGCATTTCGCGCATACATGAAATGAACACATTTTTCTCCAAAACTATAACAGATGCAAGCTTGTCCTGTTTGGTGGAGATGATATTTAATAAAATAAGTAGAAATCCACTAAAAGTTTTGCTTGGTTATCTTGCAATCCCGAGATAATCGTCTCCATGCTCCAAATCCATTTTAAAGCCATTTTTAAGGCATTTCGCGCATACATGAAATGAACACATTTTTCTCCAAAACTATAACAGATGCAAGCTTGTCCTGTTTGGTGGAGATGATATTTAATAAAATAAGTAGAAATCCACTAAAAGTTTTGTTTGGTTATATTGCAATCCCGAGATAATCGTCTCCATGCTCCAAATCCATTTTAAAGCCATTTTTAAGGCATTTCGCGCATACATGAAATGAACACATTTTTCTCCAAAACTATAATAGATGCAAGCTTGTCCTGTTTGGTGGAGATGATATTTAATAAAATAAGTAGAAATACACTAAAAGTTTTGTTTGGTTATCTTGCAATCCCGAGATAATCGTCTCCATGCTCCAAATCCATTTTAAAGCCATTTTTAAGGCATTTCGCGCATACATGAAATGAACACATTTTTCTCCAAAACTATAACAGATGCAAGCTTCTCTTGTTTGGTGGAGATGATATTTAATAAAATAAGTAGAAATCCACTAAAAGTTTTGTTTGGTTATCTTGCAATCCCGAGATAATCGTCTCCATGCTCCAAATCCATTTTAAAGCCATTTTTAAGGCATTTCGCGCATACATGAAATGAACACATTTTTCTCCAAAACTATAACACATGCAAGCTTGTCCTGTTTGGTGGAGATGATATTTAATAAAATAAGTAGAAATCCACTAAAAGTTTTGTTTGGTTATCTTGCAATCCCGAGATAATCGTCTCCATGCTCCAAATCCATTTTAAAGCCATTTTTAAGGCATTTCGCGCATACATGAAATGAACACATTTTTCTCCAAAACTATAACAGATGCAAGCTTGTCCTGTTTGGTGGAGATAATATTTAATAAAATAAGTAGAAATCTACTAAAAGTTTCGTTTGTTTATATTGCCATCCTAAGATAATCGTCTCCATGCTCCAAATCCATTTTAAAGCCATTTCAAAGGCATTTTGCGCATACATGAAATGAACACATTTTTCTCCAAAACTATAACACATGCAAGCTTGTCCTGTTTGGTGGAGATGATATTTAATAAAATAAGTAGAAATCCACTAAAAGTTTTGTTTGGTTATCTTGCAATCCCGAGATAATCGTCTCCATGCTCCAAATCCATTTTAAAGCCATTTTTAAGGCATTTCGCGCATACATGAAATGAACACATTTTTCTCCAAAACTATAACAGATGCAAGCTTGTCCTGTTTGGTGGAGATGATATTTAATAAAATAAGTAGAAATCCACTAAAAGTTTTGTTTGGTTATCTTGCAATCCCGAGATAATCGTCGCCATGCTCCAAATCCATTTTAAAGCCATTTTTAAGGCATTTCGCGCATACATGAAATGAACACATTTTTCTCCAAAACTATAACAGATGCAAGCTTGTCCTGTTTGGTGGAGATGATATTTAATAAAATAAGTAGAAATCCACTAAAAGTTTTGTTTGGTTATCTTGCAATCCCGAGATAATCGTCTCCATGCTCCAAATCCATTTTAAAGCCATTTTTAAGGCATTTCGCGCATACATGAAATGAACACATTTTTCTCCAAAACTATAACAGATGCAAGCTTGTCCTGTTTGGTGGAGATGATATTTAATAAAATAAGTAGAAATCCACTAAAAGTTTTGTTTGGTTATCTTGCAATCCCGAGATAATCGTCTCCATGCTCCAAATCCATTTTAAAGCCATTTTTAAGGCATTTCGCGCATACATGAAATGAACACATTTTTCTCCAAATCTATAACAGATGCAAGCTTGTCTTGTTTGGTGGAGATGATATTTAATAAAATAAGTAGAAATCCACTAAAAGTTTTGTTTGGTTATCTTGCAATCCCGAGATAATCGTCTCCATGCTCCAAATCCATTTTAAAGCCATTTTTAAGGCATTTCGCGCATACATGAAATGAACACATTTTTCTCCAAAACTATAACAGATGCAAGCTTGTCCTGTTTGGTGGAGATGATATTTAATAAAATAAGTAGAAATCCACTAAAATTTTTGTTTGGTTATCTTGCAATCCCGAGATAATCGTCTCCATGCTCCAAATCCATTTTAAAGCCATTTTTAAGGCATTTCGCGCATACATGAAATGAACACATTTTTCTCCAAATCTATAACAGATGCAAGCTTGTCTTGTTTGGTGGAGATGATATTTAATAAAATAAGTAGAAATCCACTAAAAGTTTTGTTTGGTTATCTTGCAATCCCGAGATAATCGTCTCCATGCTCCAAATCCATTTTAAAGCCATTTTTAAGGCATTTCGCGCATACATGAAATGAACACATTTTTCTCCAAAACTATAACAGATGCAAGCTTGTCCTGTTTGGTGGAGATGATATTTAATAAAATAAGTAGAAATCCACTAAAATTTTTGTTTGGTTATCTTGCAATCCCGAGATAATCGTCTCCATGCTCCAAATCCATTTTAAAGCCATTTTTAAGGCATTTCGCGCATACATGAAATGAACACATTTTTCTCCAAAACTATAACAGATGCAAGCTTGTCCTGTTTGGTGGAGATGATATTTAATAAAATAAGTAGAAATCCACTAAAAGTTTTGTTTGGTTATATTGCAATCCCGAGATAATCGTCTCCATGCTCCAAATCCATTTTAAAGCCATTTTTAAGGCATTTCGCGCATACATGAAATGAACACATTTTTCTCCAAAACTATAACAGATGCAAGCTTGTCCTGTTTGGTGGAGATGATATTTAATAAAATAAGTAGAAATCCACTAAAAGTTTTGTTTGGTTATCTTGCAATCCCGAGATAATCGTCTCCATGCTCCAAATCCATTTTAAAGCCATTTTTAAGGCATTTCGCGCATACATGAAATGAACACATTTTTCTCCAAAACTATAACAGATGCAAGCTTGTCCTGTTTGGTGGAGATGATATTTAATAAAATAAGTAGAAATCCACTAAAAGTTTTGTTTGGTTATCTTGCAATCCCGAGATAATCGTCTCCATGCTCCAAATCCATTTTAAAGCCATTTTTAAGGCATTTCGCGCATACATGAAATGAACACATTTTTCTCCAAAACTATAACAGATGCAAGCTTGTCCTGTTTGGTGGAGATGATATTTAATAAAATAAGTAGAAATCCACTAAAAGTTTTGTTTGGTTATCTTGCAATCCCGAGATAATCGTCTCCATGCTCCAAATCCATTTTAAAGCCATTTTTAAGGCATTTCGCGCATACATGAAATGAACACATTTTTCTCCAAAACTATCAGATGCAAGCTTGTCCTGTTTGGTGGAGATGATATTTAATAAAATAAGTAGAAATCCACTAAAAGTTTTGTTTGGTTATCTTGCAATCCCGAGATAATCGTCTCCATGCTCCAAATCCATTTTAAAGCCATTTTTAAGGCATTTCGCGCATACATGAAATGAACACATTTTTCTCCAAAACTATAACAGATGCAAGCTTGTCCTGTTTGGTGGAGATGATATTTAATAAAATAAGTAGAAATCCACTAAAAGTTTTGTTTGGTTATCTTGCAATCCCGAGATAATCGTCTCCATGCTCCAAATCCATTTTAAAGCCATTTTTAAGGCATTTCGCGCATACATGAAATGAACACATTTTTCTCCAAAACTATAACAGATGCAAGCTTGTCCTGTTTGGTGGAGATGATATTTAATAAAATAAGGAGAAATCCACTAAAAGTTTTGTTTGGTTATATTGCAATCCCGAGATAATCGTCTCCATGCTCCAAATCCATTTTAAAGCCATTTTTAAGGCATTTCGCGCATACATGAAATGAACACATTTTTCTCCAAAACTATAATAGATGCAAGCTTGTCCTGTTTGGTGGAGATGATATTTAATAAAATAAGTAGAAATACACTAAAAGTTTTGTTTGGTTATCTTGCAATCCCGAGATAATCGTCTCCATGCTCCAAATCCATTTTAAAGCCATTTTTAAGGCATTTCGCGCATACATGAAATGAACACATTTTTCTCCAAAACTATAACAGATGCAAGCTTGTCCTGTTTGGTGGAGATGATATTTAATAAAATAAGTAGAAATCCACTAAAAGTTTTGTTTGGTTATCTTGCAATCCCGAGATAATCGTCTCCATGCTCCAAATCCATTTTAAAGCCATTTCAAAGGCATTTTGCGCATACATGAAATGAACACATTTTTCTCCAAAACTATAACACATGCAAGCTTGTC